>NC_142680.1:20053228-20133228 GCF_964200805.1 Pocillopora damicornis | reverse complement strand
TGCAGGTCTCGTTACATTAATCTACTGACAGAAAAACACTTACGTTACTTACAATATGGGTTACGCTGTCAATACAATTACTGAATACACTGTTTGCAGAAAATACAATTTATTGCATTATGGGCTACTTACACTACTAACAATACAATACTCTACCTATCTAGTACATCACTTGCTAAACATACAGTTACGTTATACGAAATACTTACATTACTTACAATACAATATTCTAGTTGCTATAAAATTCTAACGTGTCCTTAACACTATGCTCATTATGATAGATAAGCTGTGAGATAAGTAATTTATTTATAATCGCTTTGCAACTAAAAAATAGCATTACACGATTATTACAAAGGATAATGTCAATAATAATTAAAAATAGCTGTCTTTGGTTTTTAAAGCAAGTTTGTATGTATAAAAATTTGTTTGTATATCTGTTACGTTTGTGAATAAAATATGTCGATTAAATGTAAATTCCAATAAAATAGTATAGGCCCTAAGGGCACGAATAGTGATAAAGCTGTTACGAAATTTTTTTGTCTTGAGCACGGGCCTAAAGTACCGTTCGTTTCTAAGGTTCAAAGTACTTGCGTTACGAGTAGGAAGAAGTTCATGGAGCTTGTTCTGTTCGCTACGTTCCAGCGAGTGGTTCAATACACCGCCATTCTCTGAAACACTCGATTTTTTTCTTTATATTTTAACAGAGAGCGACACTCCTACTTCAAAGAATGGATGAATCTGTTTGACTGGTTGGGCCTGGTGTTGATCTTATGTATAATACCTCTACGGTACACTGATAACAGAGCACAGTGGAAGGTGGCTTCTTTAGCTTTCCTTTTCAACTTCCTGAGAATCTTTAAGTTTTCTTGTGTAACAAGGTAAGTAAGCCACATTGTTTCTCAGATTCTATTCGATTTTATATAATAAGCTCATTTATGCACCCATTCTGATTGGTTCTCACTTATGATCTATTGGAGGACAGACGTATAGATGACGTCGTCATTAAAACTTTTTTTAATTCTTTATTATGTAAAACAAATAGAGGATGATCACAGAGGATGTCAAAATGTGGTAAGAACATCAGTGACACACTCGGCTGCGCCTCGTGTGCCACTTTTTTGTTCTAACCGCATTTTGACGTCATCTGTGATCTATTACTGAACAGACACATGGCAACTTGGAATCTATTTGTTAAGAGGTCAATTTAGAGCAATTTTCAGCTGAGTGTTGAAATTATTCTGGAATTCTTTTTGGTTTTGGTTTTCTCTTCTCTGTGATTGGTCAAAATAAAGTTCGCACCACGTTCTCCGCCAATTAAATGCAAGATTAAAAGTGCGACTTGGTAACTCGCGCTTTCCCACTTTTAAAGTTCAGCCAGCTCCTAACGATTTCTTTCTTCGTTCCGTTTGGCCGCTGTGATAAAGGTGGTGTTGGTTTTACAATACTCATTTGTAATTCACTTCTGGCGGCAAATATGTCAAAATGCAGCTTTGATTTAGCTCAGGATTTTGATCCAACCCAATCTTTTATCTTTTTCCAGGACCACAGGGTTGTACACAAAGACTTTGGCCAAGATTATTCAGCGAGACGTGACGAGATTTATGGCAGTTTTTGTCGTGGTATTTCTTTCCTTCTGTGGGGCGTTGTTTTTATCTGTGCAGTCTTCCAAGCAAAATCAACAATTCAGGTGCGTGTTAATTGAATGCTTTCGTTTCTCTTAAAAATGAAAAGAGAAGTTAATTTTTTTCTTGCATTTTATAGTGGTTTTGAAGACGTCTTGTTGAGCGGATTTCGTGCACTTTCAGAACAGCAACCGATCGCAGAAGATTACTCGACTTTCAAGTAAGTTACACTGACTTTTAACTTCTCCCAACAAAACGAACAATGAAGACAGTTCATCTCAATATTCTGACTCTTTCATTGTGACATGCGAAGTAACTTTCAATGCGGTGAAGAAAATTATAAACAATAGTTGGTGGCACAGAAAACATCAAAATGGGAGAAAACTTAGAGGCTAAGGATGGAGACGATTGAAACGGATTGAAAATGAGTGCAAATTTTTGGCTCACGCGTTTGGCTTATTTATGCCTTGATTGTCAAATAACTCTACTATTCTTTACTTTTTTTTTTGCAGCTGGCTATCGATTCTGTTGATGTTATCGTATATGGGAACAGTGATTGTGATTCTGCTCAACATTCTCATTGCCCAGATGAGTACGACCTACACACAGGCCAAGAAAGTCGCTCGTCTGGAATATGATGTGGATCGTATTTCACTGCTCACTCGCATGGAGAGATTTCCTTTTCTGGTAAGTAAGTGACAGCGCACGGAGATCGAGTTTTGAAATGTTTTAAGCCAGGAAGATTGTTCACCTTCCTGTTCCCTTGTTTTTTGAGTGCGAGAGTGCACACGAGTGTGTAGAGTCCTAGTAAAAACAGGCTTAAGTTTTTTCTGTTGCATGCTTAATGTACATTATGCAAAGAACGTCTCCTCCCGGAGACTGGGTTTGAGGCAACGAAACAGCGCTGTTGGTATTTTATTTTGTCTCACAATGACTTTTCCCTCTGCAGAATCTGCGCGTAAAGTATTACAAAGAGGGAGACTGGATCAGTGAAATGAAACTCGCTAAAGGTTTGAAGTAAATTAAAACTGCTGTGAGCGATGTCTAAATTGAATCCGGAAAGTAAGACAGGTTTTCCTTGGTCGCTCTTTGTTGGCAAAAAAAAAAAAAAAAAAAAATTGGACTATCCTCTCCGACACAAACTACTGAAAACATTTCAGCAAGTACTGACACAATAAATCCCCTTCCAAAGGACCAAGCGTCGCTTACTTTGGCTTGCTTTAGCTTGCTTTGTTCTAAGAAGTTCTGGAATTTTGTTAAGCGAATGTTTCGGTTTTTTTCTAGAATTGCTGGAATTCACTGAAGATCGTCATCATTGGGAGTCAGTGGAAGAGAAGCTTGATGCGATCAGGTAAATATTGTGATTTTATTTCCTGTCTTCGTTTCACTTATTTGGCTACCCACTCATGCGCCCACAAACCTCCCAGACACCCAAAACACTATTCAAACAGATTGCTCAGAATCTATCCACGCCCTCATCCAGCCAGAAAGTCACTCACCTACCTTAACACCCACTAAACCAACCATCCGGCCATCCGCAGAGTGAAAGACCTGGCCATCTACCTAGCCAACATTTTTATATATTCAGACACCTTCTTGTGCAGCCAGACACCCACTCACCCAACTGGACAGTTATTCACTAACTCTTAGTCATCCTCTTACCTTCATCAGACACCCACCCATCTACCCAAATACATACTCATCCATCCAGACACACAATCATGCACACTCAAACCCACACATGCATCTTTCTTGGTACTTGCTGACTCTTTCACGAAGGCAACGGTCATCCATCTACGCGGACACCCACTAACTTACTCAGATACATCTGAAGATCTCCTGATTGTTTTTCTTTTCAGGGATATGATGAGAAAGATGGTCAAGCAGATGAGGCCTGATAGAGAACAGAGGGCCGTCAGTCGAGATATCTCTGAGTGAAATCTTCCGTAACGCTTTCAGTTCAATGTATAAAGTAACGTTTTACGTCGAACGCTATTAGACGTGAAAATACGGAGTCATAGATGATAGCCAGAGTTGTTTATGTTTGATTTATAATACACATATCAAAGGAAACAAAACGAACTATTACTAACAGTAAAGTCAAACAAATGAATTTGAGGAACTTGTAAAGCACATATTTATAATCTCAGAACATAGATGTATTTTAAATTTTATTTGCATATCTATACAAAGAGCACTGCTAGTAATAATAAACTGGTATATTGCATCTTAATTTATATTTAGTGAATATATTTTATAACTTATCTACCATGGTATGTATCCAGAAAAGTTAAATTGTCTAACAGGTTGTCACATATACATATATCGAGGTACCTAAAAATACTGGAAGGGAGTAATATAAATATGATTTAAGTTGTTTCTATTATCATTATTATTATTATTATTTTATCATTATTATTTTTTTATTATTATCATTATTATAATTATTGTTAGTATTATTTGCAACTATTTAATAAATATTGTAAGGAAAGACCGCAGACTGCCATATGTTGTTTAGAATGCTTAGGTGACGGGTTCGGATGCGTCCTTGTCATTTCTTTCCACGTCGCGAAGGTGTTCTCGGAATCGGTCACCCAGTCGTCTTCCTGTTCGCCGATGTATAGCTTATTGCAATAAGTGCAAGTTATGCAGTAAATAACATTGGCGGAGGTACACGTAAAGTGATCAGTGATCTTAATGGATCTCTTGGGTCCCGATATTTTCTCTACGTTATGAATGAAAGAACAAGTTTTGCATCGTGAGCGAGCGCATTTGAAAGTTCTAGATTGATCATTGGTTTGAAATGAACTCCTGACTAAAAAGTTGCCTATATTTTTGTCACGTTTGAATGAAATAAGTGGGGGTTGTGAAAAGATAGTGCCAGTCTCTGAATCGTTTTGGAGTAATTTGAAATTTTTAAGAACAATAGATTTAACTGCGTGGTTGTGAGGGTGAAATGTAAGAGTAAATGGAATGCGGTCCTTCGCCGCGTTCAATTGAAAGCCTTTTTTCATGACAAAGAGGATGATTCTAACATCTCGAGCAAAGATATTTTCGAAACACTTCAGATTCGAAAGTCTAAATGGACTCCCCCAAAGGGTCAGTTCGCATCTTTAGATTTTTTCATCAAAAAATGTCGCTACGCTATCAACAAACTTAAATTCAATCGTAACACCAAATTTTCCAATCTTTCTTCGGAAGAGTGGTCGGCACTAAAAAGTCTGAAAAAAATAGTCATCAAAGCGGCCGACAAAGGCGGCGCAGTTGTTGTTTGGCGGGCTGACCTCTACTAAAAAGAAGCTTCGCGGCAACTTTCCGACACCTCCTTTTATACTAAAGTCGACAAAGATCTCACTTTAATTAACCAAAGCATTGTCAAAAATACGATTAACGATCTTCTAGCTAAACAAGAATTGCCGGCCACCGCTAAAAATCTCACCATCACCACTCCTAGAACTTCGTGTGCGTACTTTTTACCTTAAATCCACAAACCTAACAGCCCAGGTCAACCTACTTAGACAAAATTATGGCACCTATTATCAAAACTTTACCGTCTTACATTAAGGACAGCCAACACGCACTTGAAATTTTTCGTGACTTTAGTTTCCTAGGCCAAAACAAACATATTTTCAGTATGGATATAACATCTCTTTACACTGTCATTCCCAATAACGAAGGTCTCCGGGCCCTCAAACATTTTTTCGATCATCGCACTGTTAAGGAACCTAGCTCTGAAACACTACTCCGTCTGGCCGAACTAGTACTCACACTCAGTTGCTTTTCATTCGGTAGTAACTATTACAAACAAACTAATGGCCTGGCCATGGGTACTAAAATGGGACCCAGCTACGCCAATCTTTTCGTAGGTTTTATCGAACATCAATTCTTTAGTCAATACCACGGCTTAAAACCTGAACTCTACGTCCGTTACATTGACGATTGTATCCGTGCTACCTCCTCTACCAGAGAGGAGCTCACTCAATTTATAACCGCCGTCAATTCCTTCCATCCGGCTCTTAAATATACCTGGGAAATTTCCGACACTTCTTTGGCTTTTCTAGACATCAAAATTTCAATGTGCTGTTAAAACAAATTTTTGTAGCCAGGGTGTTTTGCTAATGAAGACTACCTTGTTTACACGTTTATAATATCCATTTTGAAATCAACGGTGATCCTTGAAATCTATTTGGCACTCATTGGTGACACTTAATTCGCGTATAGCATTTTTTTTTTGCTCTAAATCGTATCTTTTCCCAGCAAATCAGAAATCTTTACTACAATACCACAATCAATCAAATTTCAAGAGTGGTTTACAGAAACCAATAATATAAGAGGAAAGTAAAAGACATCTGTTGCAACTTCTTACCAACTAGCTAAGCAAAGTATTACAGGAAACGCGCTCGTTCAACCTGACACTCAAAACTGTTACAGCGCGAATTGAATCAATTGTTGACATGAAACAAATTTCAAACAAGCAAAACGTTGCGCAAGGCTGTTTAGATTTGACAACAAATTCGGTTTCACGATTCCGCTTGCGAGAAAAGCCGAGTGCTTCGTAATAACTACAAGAAAATAACGATTTTCACGATGTAGAACGACAGTATTAAACGGCAGCTGTGAACAGACTTGAATGCGCACTTTTACTATAACAACTAACGATTCACTAGAGAAATAAATTAATAAGGAAATTACATAAAATCCAACATTGTTTTATACAGAATTTTTTTGGAAAAAAATCGGCCAAAATAAAGTTTCAAAATAGACAGTATACGATTACTTAAAACAACGCAGAAAGCAATTGGCGCAAATAAAAATAAAAGGATGTCAAATAAAACTTACATCAATGTTGTAATCTCAATAATTTGGCAATTTAATAAATTTTTTTAAATTTTCTTATTTCAAGGAGGATCCTCCAAAACTTACACGAAGGAACGATAATGAACAACAAGGCAAAAATTAAACAAATCATATTTATAGATACTGTTATCACTAACTTCCTTAAAAACTCGCTAAATACAGTCTACAAGCAATCGAGTTATGCGACCCGGGTCGTTAATATATTGATATATTTTATATTAAATTAATATTAAAAATGGAGTTGAACTATTTTTTTCTATGGAATAGGACTCCCATGGCGTTTAAAACATTCTGTTTGACAAGTTATACTTTTTGTCCTCAGTTGACGGTTTATAGTAACGACCTGGGTCAGTAGGTTGTTAGGGCAACGAGGATGTTGATGATGACGGTGAAAATTTTCAGATCGGTGATTATAAATGGTTTATATTTTCTTTATTATGATTGTTCTTTAATGCTTTTTATTTGGTTTGTTTTAGAAAAGAAGAATTTGATCGCAAAGGGCAAGAAAGAAGTCTATAAGTAACAGTCAACGAAGCATTCTATTAGTCTCATATCTTTGTCCATAGTCTAAGGAAGTATTGTACGATCATTTCCTAGCTTATGATCAACATGAATTTATTGATTTATTTATTTAAGGATTTGTACAAACAGTACCGGAGCAAAAACACTAGGACATTAGTCCCCTACTATGTTTAAGCTCATGCAAGGTTGTGTCCGAGTTTTGCTCTTCATGGATAGTTTAAAATGTGCACATAAAGTTTTAGTAGTCTCCAAACATGAATTTCGAGAGAAATTGGAATTTTCTTTGGATGAAATGCCTTTCCTTAAAAAAGCATAGACAGAAGTTGAACTTAGCCTGTTGTGGTTACATACATAGTCTAACTTTTGAAATTTCAGTGACTGCTTTTTTTCGTATTGATTATGGAAATTGAATGCATTGTTTGTCAAAATTCTTGCTACTTGAACCTTGTTTGATAAAAGTGAAAAAACGAAAGTTATTTTTGTGCAGCTTTAGAAAAGTCAACCCTCATTGTAAGTTGAACAGTCCCACGTGCATACCGAGAAGAGGCAGACCAGAAAAGTTAGATGTTTTAGTCTAAGTTTTAACTGGTACCGATGATGCAATTTTTTTGTCAAGGTTCTTGCTACTTGAATAACTTAAAACGAGGAAAAGTTTTGAAGAATTCATCGGCCAACTGTAAAAAGAGTCGACTCTGAGTTTAAGTACAAGTCTTACAGCCTCGCATACAGATCGAAAGAGACACCCAAAAAGCTGAACATTTTAGTTTAAGGTTAACTGGGGTCAAGAATATAAGAAACAGATACTATTCATATTTACCGTTGAGTTATTTTGCAGGAAAACTGATTCTTTGGATAATATACTTTTATTATACATGAGCATCATAGATGAAATGTATAAACTGATTTGTCTTGTTCTTTTTTTTTTTTTTTTTTGAAAAAAATTAAAGCGGAATTTCCGAGTAGGTTAACTGAATTTTCTTTCTTCTTCGACTAGCGCTTTAGTCCCCTTTATACTCTGTTGACGACAACGGATCCTCCCTTCGTTCCCCTGAAAACCATGTGACCCCCCCTCCCCCCCCAAAAAAAGTCCTCCGTCCCCCTCCTCGGGGTAAATAAAGACCATTTCATAGGATGAACGATAATTTGACTTCTTGTTTCGTTCAGCTATTTTAAATGGATATTATGGTTTGCGATTATAGTCTCCAATTAAAGTGGCCTCTGGCTTCTCGAAGATTTCAATCGCTTTCAGCTCCTTCTTAAAAACCCATTGAAGCTTGATTGAAGGGTGAAGTTCCATACACTTTGACGTTTTTACACGAACTTCTCAGTAGTATCACTTTGGCCAGATTTGTTAGTTTTTCAAAATGTACTCAGTATTATCGACATGTAAACTTAGATATAAATGCTGATTGTCGAAAACGTGGCTAAAAAACTGTGTTTTCCTTTCGTCCAGGAAATATGCAATGATAGAGAAGAATACATTTAGATGGCAATTAACTGTTCACTCCGACATTGCAGAAATGAGCATTTCATGAGAAATACTATGAATAGATGTATGAATCACATAAGTTATCAGCTTGTAGTATCTTTTGGTACCGTTTTGGTATTTTTTTCAACATATTATCAATAATAGTAAAGCTTTAGTAAAGCCTGATTCGAACTGTGCATGTTCAAGATAATTATGTAAACCCGAGATGCAGTCAATAGTCAGATTCTTTCAACCCCCTTTTTGCCAGAAGAGGCAATGCTAACACGGGAAATTTTATCTAGTATACGCATAGATCAAGAAGGAAAAACGATGGTTGAGGACGAGGAAGATTGAAACGGATTGTAAATGACACACTCGAACGATGAATTTTTTTCTTTTTAAATATGATCAGGCCGTAGTGTAGTACTTGAACCCAGACATAACGCTTTTGCCCCCTAGATGGGGGTAAAACTCGTATTGTGTCGAAATTAGCATGACAAGAGAGCTAAACAAAGCCTCTAAGCGGGTTAATTAAAAAAGGAAAAATAATTTAAAAAATTTTCACACCAATCTGTGCTTCTCTCCATTTATGAACTAATTGGAAGAAAAAGAAAGAAAATAAGAACTTTTTCGCTGTCGATAAATGTGTATAGGGCGACCACACCCATTCCAGAGCTAAATTTTAAAGCATCATTTTGCTTGAAATGGTGTTGAAATTAGGAAAGAGTCGATAGTTTCTATCAATTTTACTTTGATTTAGTTCAAAACAAGTAGAAATGCGACATTTTGAAATATTTTAAGAGAGAATGGAAGAGATGGTTTCAGCGCGTTGTAACGCGACTTTCAGAAAACCAACCGCTGGCCTTTGGGGTCACGCTCCTAAGTCACAGGTTTTCAAATCAAAATTCACGTGACGTGTCAAGATATTAATAGCCCTGATTATGCTTCACATTCCTAAACATAACACGCAAGCACTTTCACTTTCTTCGCAATTTGTCGTGTTTTACAACTTTCGATTTTCATTCCCAAGCTAGCACAGTGTTAGAGGAAATCTTAGACACAATTCTGCTCCGCTGTCATCGTCATTTGGTGAGTAAAATAGTTCTGATATTCGTAAAACCCGTTTTGTTTACGGTATTATAAACGTTTTGAGTACATTCGCATGTTCAAAGTTGCTGTGCATTTCGTTGGTTTCTGGCGACATCTTATGACTTTCACGCGCTCTGGAACAATTTTTGAACTAACCTTACCCCAGTTCTTCCCTTAAATCGAAAGCTGTTGCATTTCATCATGATTTATTGGTTGTGGGAAGCAGTTCAAATTTGATATTATGTTGATCGGCTTTTGTTTTGTTGCCATTTCAATGCCAAATTTGAGTTCATGTTATTTCATCGAACAACCGCGCTCATCGTTAGGCCATAAGTACTCATTCAAAGAATTTATGATTTTCAAGGATTTTTTTACATCTGTTGTAAGAAAATTACTCGATTTGTGATTAAACAGAAAAAGTAAAGGCCAATGATTTTATAATTACATCGTTACAGTCACGCTCTCCAAATTAGGCTGGTCAGGGTTACAAAGTTGACAGGGTGTGATACCTAAGTTTCTCTATGTTACCTGTAAGTGATATCTCAGTTATTATTTTTTTGCCAAAATTAACGTTTAAAACAAAGGTTTTTCGCAGATAGAGGACACGATTTTCTCTTTTTTCCCTGATATTTCTCTTTTTGTTGCGTGACTTTTGGCTGATACCATCGAAGATAAATTTTGAGTGTAGTTCCTAGCGTGACTTAGCGTGACGTGTCTTACCTGCTGTTTACATTGGCCAATGAGAAGCATTTTAATTGTTACAGACACTCGCGTGAGGTACAGTGTCCTGTAAATGTACGTGAGAATTTATCAGAGGGTTTGAATATAACTTTCGAAGGAAACGTAACATTTTGAATCACGAAACAATAATTATGTTTGTTGCCAATTTTTCTGGTTTTTACTTTCGAAACCTCTAGTGCAGTATTCAAAATTCAGCCCTCTTGTAAATATCTTCTTTAAAATCGTTTTAAAATTTAAATAACATGATCTCTTTCCGGTATTTAGACATGATTTGGAATTGAACAGCGATTAAACCATGCCTTTCTAAGACTCGTATCAAAAGGACGCGTTTAGGTTTGTGGATAGCTTATCAAAATTTTACTCAATATTTTTACCCAATATTTCTGTTTCTCTTTTTTAAAATTGATAGATATCAGGAGTATCATGTAAATAGACAAAGAAATGAACGAGATGATGCTCTCAAGATATCAGAATTAAAGAATCACTCCGAAAAAAACAAAATTAAATCTTGGAATCGCTAGGTATTTCAAAACAAACATCTGATATTCTTTAAAAAGTTTAGAGAAGCTTTCAGGGGAAATTCTGTTAAAATTTCTGACTGCCGGGCATTTAGTCTATTTTCAGGAGACCGTGCCCGACTGCCGGGCATTTACCCACAGCAACATAGAAGAATCATTCCAGTTCTCTTGAAGTGTGTTAATTATTAATTCATACAGAGCAGGTGTATTTTGATTATTTTGCCTTTTTACGGTCCGATAATAAATTCAGTGTCGTTTTTGGTAATTTTTGCATATTATTACACATAATTAGATGTAATTTTCATCGCGAGAAGTTTTAGTAGTCTCGTTTTAAAGAGCTGTATCTTCTTGGTGGCTACCGAAATTTATCATTTTGATGGGTTGTTTTCTTTTTCTCGACTCAGAATCTCAGCAATGGGTAGCGCAACATCAAAGGCAAAGAAAAACAGTCAAAAGGAAACAGATCCACAGCGCCACCCGCCGTCTTCACGAGGTAAAACTCTGAGCGACACAAAGAAAATCCTTCTTCTTCACAAATCGGGCGAAGAGCAGCTCAAAGTCGTGAAGAATTTCCGCGACGCTTTGACTATAGCAGCGAATGGCGGCATTCGCGTGATAAATTCTGTCAACATCGATGAAGGAACAGATAATTTCGAAGGGCTTCCCTGGCTTGAACTGGAATTAAACAACGTTATTTTAATCTGCCTAACGTCAGAGGCCATCGTCCAGTTGGAAACTATACTTCGTGAGAAGCGGCTGGCAGATGAAAACGGCCACCTTCATGGAAAAGTTTTCAGCGTTTCGTTTGGGGAAAACATGTCTTCTGAATGGCCACCGAAGGGGATCAAACGAAGTACACTTAATGCCCGAGATTTCTACTTCGGGTTCGCAAACGTGGAAAAGTTACTGACGAAAGATTTTGAAAAATCGGAAAAAATGAATGCTCTTGTCGCCGCGATCAAAGGAACAGATTAGGACAGAACTGATTCCCTTCGAAAGGAATTTGTTTCTGTAAGTATTTTTAAAGTCCTGAATACCTCGTATAAAATTAGAAATGATCTTTACCTTCAAAAGGTGTCGGCTACAGCTTCTGAACTATGGTCGCGGAACAGAAGTACGTGATTAGTTACATTTTTACAACGAACTAAGATTTAGCGTAGATTCAAGAGGTTTCGCGTTTACGAATGATTGTAAAAGACAGCCTGGATTTTCGCCTAGTGTTTTGTTATTTACGAGTTTTATTAGATTTTGATAAATGCTTCCCTTTTTTATGCGTTGTCAGTTCAGAAAATTTTTTAGTGATTTTTACAAAATTCTTTGTATTCGTTAACCTAGGTATAGAGATCATCTGATTTAAATTTATGTCACCGAGTTTTGCAATAAACCAATGTTGAAGAGGATATTCTCAGTTCTGCTTTATATTCATTATAAATATATTAAATATGCGTTTTCCTTGTTGGGATTTTGTGTTCCAAATAACAATTTAGAAATATTTGCTTATTTGGATGTAAAAGTACTAGTACGTAAGGTCTTTCTACGCGGTAAATAAGATGCTTTGTTGCCGGAAGTTAGTGCAGCTTCCGGTCACAGTGATTGTAACCAATCACAGAGCAGGAGATTTTTCAAGCGTGCATAGTGTGATTCGGGTGTGTGGAATTGTTTAATATAGCCGATGGAATTCCGTCGCTTTGGACATAAATTCAACTGAATCCAGCATGGAAAACTCAGACAACAACTATACAGCTGTTCCGATGGAACAAAGGCGACCTAACAGCGATCACAAAGAACATGCCTTGGAAAAACCTTTTGACGAAGAGTTCTGGGTGAAGGTGAGTGACGCGCTTTCGCTTTTATCCATGCAGTTTGTTTTGATTAGTAAAACATAATCTCTTGATCTTCATAAACACTATTTTCATGGGCTTGCTGTTTGTATTTACTCTAAACCTCATAATAGATCATGTAAACACAAATAAGTTGCGTTTGTCAACTAAAGGATCGTGTTATTTATTCCTAAGTTGAATCTTATCGCAAGCATGTTATATTTAATAAAACAATCGTAGGATTGAATGAAAGCTAATATATCATAGCATTCCTTTTGAGCTAGATGGTTTGGTTACAGTTTATTCTTGGACATACGCTGTGTGATTAACGAACCTCTTTGTTTTTCTCGTTTGAAATTTGGCTATTAAACGTACAGCGTTGAAAAGCATACAATCCTTGATTTTTCTAATATAAATGTCAACTGTCACTTAACTTTTCATTCGCGTTCGATGTTTCTGACATGAACTGCCTTTGAATCACTTATGAAGGCAGTGAAGTCTGTTGTAATTGTTGATAATGCCTTCTCTTGGAAGATATCAAGGAATAACTCAATTGTGATGACTGCTGTCCTCCTTTCTTCCCTTCTTTTAACTCATTAACTTCCATAAGTAATCAATACAGAAATTCTCTTTACAATATCAATACAACATCAAGCCAACAAGTGATGGGAATAAAGCAAAGTATCAGTCAGGGGTTAAATAGTTGATCCAATACCAAATTCTCACAACTAACATCACAAGAATTGTATGACAAACAGTAAGGAGGAATTTGCTTCTGAGATCTTGGAGAGGAAGTGCTCAGACTGGAGTGATCTGTACCTCACTTATCTTAGATGACTCTTAAGCCAAGACACAAAACAGCTATAAAAGCTTGTGCAACAGGTTTCTCTGGCAAAGCATATCATATACAAGTATACTGTAAACAAAACAAGTCATAATTTGGGGATCATGTTATTGCTGTGCTTGTAGCACCATTTGCAAACTGTATGGTTTCAATATATCCAATTTGCTCTTACTCTGTAAGTAGCAATACTGTTGTTGTTAACTCTTCAACCTGTTATAGTGACTAGTATCTTATTTTTCTTTACAATATCAGCCCCAAATCATATATTAAGTAAACCCTTAAGCCGCTAAGAGTGACCAGCATCTAATTTCTCCTTACAATATCAGCCCTGAATCAAACCTAAAAGTTATGAGAATAGATGAGCACCATAAAGCAGCTCTTGATTGTAAAACAAATTCTCCTTGTCAGCCTCTTTGGAAATGTGTAGAGAACAGTATGGAGTTTATGCATACTGATGTTTGGGTGTAAAGGATACACGTCACGAGAACAAAGGAAATCTGCTCCGATGCATTTTTTTTTTCTCAGAATTGTAAATCTTACCAGACTAGGTTTGCTTTGCACATCTCTCTTCTCCAGAGCACACATGTAGTAAGTGAACAGATCTGACCTTTGAAAATATTTTAACTATAAGGTACAAGAAAAGTTTAATGCAGGAGATGTGTCGTGGAATAGAGCCATGGATGAAGTTCGCACTGACAGACTGATAGCCATACATGGTGGAAACACCCTCTTGGTGATCATTCGTGATTGGCCAATCAGTGAAAAGTATAGAGATAAACCAGAACTGATAGCAAGTCTTGAATACCTGGTATGTATCAACAAAGTTTGCAATGGTAGTATTGATTCATTTGGTATGAGTTGTATTTACAAAGTATCTATGGTGTGGTAAAGACATCTTGCTTGCCAAAACCCCTAAAATGTCAGATTTTGTGTGGCTTTCATTGGCATAAAGCTACAACTAGTATTGTTACTCCCCACCTCCTCCTCCTATGTATGGGTTGCAACCTTCCAGAATTTTGTCAGGTATCTCTGGTGCAGTAGTTTGCCAGCAATCATTTGTTTTCCTAAACAGAGAGAGACACCCCCTGAGGGTAAATTGTCCTTCTCAAGAACACAACACATTATTACGCAAGGTAGACTCTGATCAAGACTTTTCAAAATTGATTGCAGTGAATGACATTGTATTAGGCAAGATATAATCACTTTAACCCTCTGATCCCCTAAGAGTGATTAGCATCCAATTTCTTTCAACAGTATCACCCCTGAATCAAACATTAAGGTCACATGAAAAAGAAAATGATAACTAACTGAAGAGGCTCTTGATTGTTAAACAAATTCTCCTTGCCAGCACTTAAGGAAATGTATAGAGAACATTATGGAGAATATGCATACTGATGTTAGGGTGTGAAGGGTTATGGGGCTCAGGCTTGACCCAAATTGGAGTGTTCCACTTTGGTTGGTAAGATAACATGCCAGATCACAAAGAAAAACCAACAGTTTTGTTTTTTTTCTCTTGTGAAAGTCAGCATTCAGAATCACCACAAGAATTGATAAAGATATCCTTAACTGTCTTACATGTACTTCCTTTTTCACAGATCAGCCGTTTTACTGAAATTATTTTAGACAAAGACAATGACGAAGAGTACAAGTATTTCCGTGTGGATGAAGACTTTGCTCGTCCAACTCTGCTTCACTTGGCTGCAGAACAGAATTTTCTTCATGTGACCAAGTTGCTTGTTGAAAAGTACCCTTCACTTGTTTACCTAGAAACAGAGGAAGTGGCTGGTGAAAGGCCATATTTACCTGTTGAAAAAGCTCTGATGTCACACAAGGATGAAACAGCGGCCTATCTGATATCACAGATGAAACATGACTGGTCAGTGCAGGAACCCTGTTGACTCACAGTGTTCTGATTTGGGATAAAATTATAGGAAAAATGGTTTGATCTTTGTGATATTGTTTGGAATTTTTTCTTCCATAATATTAATATTATAATATGATATCTTTTCATTTTACTGGTGGGAGAAATTTGATTTAATTGATATTCACTTATTGATAGTTTTTAACTATGAATTTGCTTTCATTGAATTTTCAACATTTTTAGAAAGGTAGTGAATTATCCACAGTATTTCAACTTGACAAGATTTTTTTTTCAAAAATAAAGGATAATAAGAAAAGATTTCATTCTCAGAAAAAGTAATTTTTTAAAAAAAACTCTACAACATTATAATGTTAAAATTTCAAGTTGTACTATTTTTTGTCATCATTTGATGGCTAGATTTTTTTTGCAGGCTGTAAATGGCTAATGCCCTGATTTGGATGAATAATCATGCGGTGTTGTTCTTGAGGAAAGTATTTTGTTTTTATTTTCCAGGGTCCATGAACTGTTTTTGTATGACAATGACATGAGGTTGAAGAGAGCCAAATTTAAATTTACGGAGATCATCAGCCACAGAAATCCAGAAACAAAGAAACTGGACATGCAGGTATAAAAGACTATAAGCAAATTAATATTATGTTTCCTTGCCTTACCACCTCTCCAAAAACTCCAGGAAATACATTGTTTAGTGGGGTTATTTTGAAACAGTAGGTGACAACTGCACATTTAGATCTTCACTAAAGACAAATACTCCCCCCCCCCTCCTTTACTGAAATAGCATAAAGAGCAACCTCCCCTCCCCAATTGAATGCTAGTCCAATTCAGTTACATCTCCACCCCTCCCTCCCATGATTCTATCAGATTTCCTCTATTCTTCATTTGGGACCTGTTAAATATCCTGGATAGAATAAGAGAGAAAATGAGCAATGAGTGACAGAGGTGAAAATGAGCAAGCGAAGTGTCTTGTCCAAGAACACAAGCAGGAGACTTAGACTATTTTCTTTAAATTTTCCCACCAGAAAACAGTTGTGGCTGTATTAGATCAGCTTGTCAACCCTCACTGGCCATACCTTCCAGAGAAGATAAAGGAGACAGGAGAGAAAAGTGATCGTATTGAAAGAGCATGGAGCAGTGTTCCTGATGATCCATTAAATTATGACTTTTTCTATCATGTGCTGGAGGCTGATGACCTGGGACAGGAACCAAAGGATGATGAAGGGAACTTGATTGAGAAGTTTAATCCAAAGTCTATGTCCCCCCTTCGATGTATTGCAGAAAGTGATGATAAGGTACCTAAAAAACTATTCATACTGTGAAACATGCTGTGTGCTTTTCGTGGCTGTAGGTCAATACAATGTTGAATGCAATTTGTTGCAATTTGTGGTCACAGTAAATTTTTGTCAGTTTCCCCCCACCCCCCCTCCTCCCCTGCCTTGAACCCAAACCCCAAAAAGGAGGAGTAGCCTTTTGGAGGCTCTCGCTTTATGGATGTGACTTGTTTTCACTCACTAATAGCCTAGCTTGGGTTAAAAGAGTGGATAGGTAACGTATTCCGTTTTCCAGAGTTAGTTCCCAATTCTTCAACTTGCAGCTACATGTACACTGTAGCAAGTGATACAAACTAGGATATTGAGGCAGCTTGCTCATAGTTTGTTGAGCAATATGGGTAACGGTCACTTTGAAGGCCTCTGTCTAAGCTTATGTTTCGTTAGAAACAATCTTAAAGTTTCTACATTTTGTTGATAACATCAAAGGAATATTTTAGTGACAGGAAATGGTAAAAACCGATTAAGAATAGAAATCGCAATGGAGGAAACAAGAAATAATTCTTAAAGCACTGAAATATGATAAATTCTACAAGGAGAAATAGGAAGATTGTTTATATAAGAAGGGCGAGACTTGGCAAAATGATATTCTTAAAGGAATAGGGAAGGAACTGATGCGAAGCAACTGACGCGTTCCTTTCAGAAAAAAAGGAGAAAAAAATTAATGTTTAGCCCTCGGAGAGACTCGAACTCTCGACCCCTGGTTTACAAGACCAGTGCTCTAACCACTGAGCTACAAAGGCTGAGATGAGAGAGAGATGTCTTTATTTTTGTTGAAATATATTCGGTTTCATTCCAAACTAGCCGATGCAGTTGTTAGGTGACCTACATATTTGTCGCGTCGCTTATAAGACCATAGTAATCGATAAACTTAAACACCATAATTTTCTTGTGTGTGTTTCTGTACCTCAGTCCTCAGTTTGAAGTAGTGTCTGAGGATATTTAGTGACTGAGACGTTTTAGTGCTTGTGGTTTTATCAAGCTATTTTTATCAGGAGTATACTGTTTTCCTGGGAGGTAAAAATATTCCAGGAAAAAAATCACAGATCTGCTCTGTAAAGTAGCTTACTGCGGTGAGATCTTCAACAAAAATTTAACCAGTTATTGCCATTTGGAATCCTTTTATTAGATTATTGTCATTCCTGAGATGCAACAATTCGCGATGGACAAGCAATCCTTGCAAAATACAACGATTTTGTTCAAATTTAGTAGCGAAACTAATGGTACCAGTAATGCGCCAGTTTCGTTGACTTCCGTTCTTACCATCTCAAACCTTGCCAAACCACTCTACTTAACCTCGTTTAACAAAACCAATACAAATACTCTTGCTATCTTTATGTTCTCCCATCTCACCCCTGTTCCATGCTCCATGCGGCTTGACTTTTAGTGGAACTGTACCCGGACTTAGTGCAATTTTTTCAGAAAAAATAATCATAGTACACTTATAAGTGGGCAGTGTGACAATCGTCGGTAACTTATCGAGAGTGTATTTCGATTGGGCGTCGCAAGAACAAAAGCAAGGCAATCAAAACAGGAAATCAGAACAAAGAAAAAGTTTAAACGAAAGCCAAAAGGAGTTTAAGTCAGAAAAGAGACAGAATAAATATTTAAGCGCGGGAAAATGCGAGCGACCAAATTGTGATGCAGTTCAGTTTTGCATCTTATTGGTCGAGAAGTTGGCGCACGCTTTCCTGATCAATCACAGGGCGGAGCAAGGGAAACTTGCAAAATGCCGCCTTATTTCTGACACTCAGTAGAAAATTGCTCGATATCTTTTAATTGAGGCCGTTGTTTGGATATAATAGCAATATATATAATATTTAGCAAAGTAACAATGAAGACCGTGTTGACATCACTGTTTTTTTTTCTTCATTTTAGGAGGCGATTCAACATCCTGTGGTGCGAATGTTGGTTATGAGGAAATGGAATACGTTTGGTCATTGGTGGTTTTGGTAAGAATTTTGAATTACCGTTCGCTCGAAGGATTCGCACGTTTAAGCACAGGTGTCCCAGCCCACGTCTCGATGAAAGCAAACGACTTTTTCCAGAATTAAAATTCATGAAAGCATCATGCATTGTGTGACACGGTGTTAAGTTACAAGAGGAACCGTTGAGAATTTTAATACGTTATATGGAATAGTAAGGGGAACGAAATATGATCGATTTACGATAAATATTTCGAAATATGAACATTTTACACGTAAAATCAACAGAACTTACTCACATCTTGTATGTCCGTTGTGGTTTCTGCCTTTCTCTGCCGTTTAAAGCTTGCTTTGCCATCACTGCTATTCCTTTTATAAGGCGTCTTATACGTTTGCTTTCTCTCGAGACGTGAGCTTGGGACACCTGTGGTTCAAGATGCTGTTGGTCCCGTGAACTTCCCTTTGATCTGATTGTCAATTCTCCCCTTTAGCTGTTACACATTTCCTTGTAAATTAGTTACGAGAATTTGGTGTTAGATCAAGATGACAACTTCAACCTGATAAGTCTGAGTATTCTCATTATCTTTTTGCTGAATAATGTATGGATATAATGGGGAGAGGTTACGTGTTAATCACTTCTGGTAGTCACAGGGTCAAGACAAATAGCCTATAAACATAGTTTGGAAAAATCTAAAACCGGTTCTTTTTTCAGAAGCTCGAATAATTACGTCTTGCTCGTAACGCAAATACGCATTCACTACAGATGCGCTGCAGTAAATGTCACTCCCACAAATATTATCTTTCTCCATTTCAGCGTTCAAGCGTCTTTCTACATCGTGTTTCTAACACTGTTATCATACGCCCTCATCTACGCTTCCACCCTTGAAGATCCAACACAGTACAGTGGTCGTGCGGACGGTCTGCGTGCGTTCTGTGAAGTTATCACTATTATCTTTCTGATGTTTTATTTCTTCGAAGAGATCAACCAGGCCGAACGGTGAGTCCAGAAAACTCGCAGTTTAGAGTCATTTTCAGCTGTTATCCAGGATTTTATGAACTTTTGAACTGAACTTTAGTGCGCTCTTTGGCTGATCCTCTCAACCAATCAAATACAAGAATAAAATCAATTGCGACTTGGACACTGGCGCTATCCTCTCAACCAATCTTCGTGCTGTCCTTTTAACCAATCAGATGCAAGAGTGAAACCAATCGCGACTGCGTTTTCCCGCGCTTCAGACAGTGTGCTTGTTTTCTCGTCGAGTTTTTATCGGCTCCTTGTGTTTTTTTCCTTTGTTATGATTGACTTTTAACTTACTTCGGGTTTGGTTTTGTGACATGCTATACAGCTGTGAACAGAAGTAAGACTAAAGCTATCTTAGTCATTTCCAATATCTCTTGAATCTTTCAAGCCATTTCACATCGATTGCTCTTTCTGTAAGACCAGGGAAATATGGAAGCTTTTCTTTACGAATCAACAACATTGACAAATTTCTATAGTTTAAAAAAAATCCGTTTGCGAGTGGAAAATTCTCTTAGTCCACACAAGCACGTGATGTAAATGGAGCCATTTCATCGGAAGATCGTCTTAACCTACACTGAATTTTAATTTTTTTTCTTCTAGAGAACGGAATCTATTTGGAATGGATTTCAAGGTTGTTAATTGTGTTCTAACAGCCCAAGAGGTTCAAGTAACTGTCAGTTTAACTGCTGTGTTTATTTTCAGGGAGTGGAAAACTTATTTCAAGGATCCGTACAATTATTTTGATTGGTTGGGTCTCATTTTGACCTTCCTTGTGATTCCTCTTCGAGTTGCCGAAGTCAGATCTCAGTGGAGTGTGGCAGCCCTCGGTTATCTGTTTAATTTTCTCCGACTTTTCAAGTTTTCTTGCGTTACAAGGTATTCATGATTTGTCAATTTACAATCCTTGTCACAATTGTTAAAATATTTCCCCTTTCCCTTTGTTCATGTTGATAGTGGGACTATAGGACCGCCTGTAGAAAACTCAAACTGGAAGGGGAGGGGAGTGGAGTGTTACAAGGGATCTTTGCTATTAAGGCCTTACTAACCTTTTGCAACTTCATCCGTTCAAACATTTTAATTCTATCTCTTGATGAGTAGAACATGGTGTTCTAAAGATTGTGGAGTACAATGTCTAACTCACAACAAGATGACCTCTATTGGATAATGGAGAGACAAGCATGAGCTTCATGTGATCATTAGTTTTCAAAATGCCCCTTAAGTTGAAAAATGGTCATTTTGTTTGTCTTATTCTGACTGATTTCATTTCTGGCGAAAATCCATCATGCAATCATTGCATCGCAGTTCAAAAGAGAGTGTGAGTGTTTTATTTGTTACAAGTTCTTGTTTGAATTGTCTGCCCATGCCATGCCGTGGATCGAGTTGCATTCACCTACCTTCAACTAAAAGCGCTGGTCTTGAGGTTTCCTTTTACTTGCTTTTGCTGCTCTACTTTTTTTGCTTGTGTTAAATCAATATTTGTTTTTCGTCTAGAACTACTGGTCTGTATACCAAGACTCTTGCCAAGATCATCTACCGTGACATGACTCGTTTCAGTGTGGTGTTTCTGATCGTCTTCATCGGATTTTGTGGCGCCATGTTTATGGCGCTGAAAGCCACAGGCTCGCAAGAACTCTTTACGTAAGATTCTTTCCTGTGTTGTTTAATATATTTTTTTAACTTTTTTTTCTCCTGCCTTTTAATCAAGAGCCCAATCCTTTAAATACCGAGAGCTAATGAAAATCGGTGAGAATTAGCGGAAGTCCACGAGAATCCATGAGAAATCACGAGAGTTGCTCAGAGCTTACGAAAATTGGTTCGAAAATATAGCTGCAACGACAAGAGTTTACGAGGGCTTACGAAAATTGACGAGAGGAGTTGAAAGGCCTCCACCGGAACAAAATGAGAGAGTTTACAAGCTCAACATAAGTAATTTGCGGACACATGAGGTTAGAGCTGAAGTTATTATTTTCCTCAACGTTCGCAGTAATTACGCCTGGTTGATGTTGGCGGCCGTACGAGCTCTTGTTGAGCAGCAACCGGCTGAAGAGGACTACTCGAAGTTCAGGTAAACGAAGTTTTCGCGTTAATACATGCTCTATCGTTTTTCAGAACGTTAGACTTTGTTGGAAACGTGGCAAATGAATTGCTTGCTTTAGAGAGTGTTGCTTAGGAACCAAACGCAATAGGCGCCGGAGGTATTCGATCGAAAACGTGGTGCTGTTTCCTGGTCATTACACTAACTGCTGTTGGGTGCAGAATGTCTGGTAACTATAGAGGTGCATGCACTCTGATTGGTCAAAGATTGCGTCACACGTTGCTTTGATCACATTGAGTTAGCTGTCTACGTTATTGACAAAAATCTTGTTGTTGTAATTGTTGCTTTTTTTTTGTTTTGTTTATTTTTGTTTTGTGTTTTCAATTCCCAGCCTCCATTTGTAAGAGGCTCTATTTATAGTTACACGATGCATAACTTGTATCCTGTTTCTTTCTTTATTCCAGCTGGTTAGCGATACTCATTCTCCTGGCCTACATGGCGATGGTGATTGTGATTCTGCTCAATGTTCTTATCGCACAGTTGAGTTACACGTACAGTGAAGCCAAAACCAACGCAAAACTGCAATACGCTATCGATCGAATGCGAATTGTTACGCGCCTGGAGCACAGCAGATTTGCCAGATTTGTAAGTGCCCCAGAATTTTTATCAATTTTGAATTGCTTTCAGTTGCTTTTTTTCTTTTCATATTATCTTTGTTTGAACATGTGCCCATGTTTTCAGTAGACTTTTGTAAACTTAACAATTTAACTCCCAAGTCTCATTAGTAATTCTCCTTACTGTCTGCCATATATTTCTTGTGATGTTACTTTGGAGAATTTGGTATTGGATCAACTAATAATCCCCCAATTGGTATTTTTCTTTATTCTCATCTCTTGTCTGCTTGATATTGTATTGATATGGGAGTTAAAGTGTTGAAAGGAATAGTACGCTACGATATCTTTAGACACTGTTTTTCAAATTGTTTTTTTGGTTAAAAAGAAAAACACGAAAGAGGCTATGTTTAACCACTAAAGAGAAAGAATGGCAAATGATGGAGAAGATTAAAACAGATTGCATTTGACGAACTTGTAAGATGAAGTTTATATTTTTGAACATACTCAAACCATGAGCAGTGTCATTGAGACATTAAAAACTGCCAGGCGTCTCATCATTACTACTGACCGCTGTGCATGGAAACAACAGTAACTGCAACGACAATAAAAAATGATTCTAGGAACAAACGAGATTCTTATTGTTTTTTTTTTTGTCTTTCAGAGTTTAAGAGTGAAATACTACAAGCAGGGCGACAGAGTCAGTGAAACAGAACTGGCCAAAGGTTTGCAGCTTTTGCGTTGATATAGAAAGAAAGCAAATCTTCATAACAATTGAAGGACCTTTCGGTATAACTTGTTATTTTGCGACGAGAGAATTGAAATTTCGAAAGCGGAACCGTTCTGCCTAAATTTCTGTTTGTTTTTTTACCTCCGTTTAGAGATGCTGGAGTACAGTGATGAAAGACGACCTTGGGAATCAATGGAGGAGAAACTGACTCTTATCAGGTTTGTAATTTATTCAGTTTTATTCATTTCATCTTCTCTGTACAGCAGCTTGAAGAATTCCATTTACACTGTCAGGAAAAACACGCGATGATTTCCTAAATTTCTTAAGATTTGGTTTAAAATTTGAACCTCTCCAAGTGGATTAACACGGATTTGTGCAGAGAAAATTTAAAGCCGAGCGTGATTTTATGCCTGCATTGCCCGTCGAAACATTCCGCTTAAAAAATTGTGTCTTCAAAATTTGAGTTTCTGAGATGTAATAAACCCCATTTCATCAGCCCAACCATAAGTCCAAAGGTTTTTGAATGAGCTTATTAATGGATAAACATCTGCGGTGTTAAAAATGTTCTTGGTTGTACTTTGGACAAACCGCTTCGTCAAATGGAATTTTGAAACACGTTTATTTCCAACGTTTATGAGTCAGCCCTTCATGACGGACTTTTAAGAATAGTTTACAAGTTTACTCCCTAAGTTCTATCTTTCCGCCATTTTTTCTTTCGCAGAGACCTGATGAGAAAGGTCGTGCGAAAAGTTTCCGAAAAATCGGAATGAAGGTGGCATCGTCAAATCCTATTTGTTATCTATTTAGCTAAGAATATTATTTTATTTTTCCTAGGATTTTTGTAAAGAAGTTAAATATTTCTTTTGTTGAAGATAACTTTGTTATAGCTCACGGTGTAAATGTTTTGTTATAGTGTTAGTTTCAAGTGCTATTGTCTTTTCTGGTACAAAAAAGAAAAAGTGGGCAACATTTTATGAGTACAGTCCAACGTTAGAATTTTAACGCCCCTGGAAACGAATTTGTTAGTTAGCGCATTTGTCTTGAGAAATAGGAAAGAAATGTAAAATTTAAAACAAATCCCCGCGAGTTAACACTAGAAAAAAATCGTCTTTAGCGCTAAAAAAAAATAGCTCTTTGGATAAGGAAGTTCGATCTTGAATATTTTGGTAATTTTCAAAACTCTCTCAACATCGCCTCTAACTTCTGCAGGTCTAAGATCAAAAGCGATCTCGTTTGGAGACTGAAATAGTATTTCAAGCATAAGTATGAACTACATTTTATTAATGTTTCCTTTTTACAGTTATTGAATTACTTTTAGAGAGGTAACCTATGTGATGATTTGGTGTTGACCTCTTTAGAAACATTAAGGTATTGATATTTGCGTCAACTATGAGGTAGCCGTTACCTAGTGCTCAAACAGAAGATTTTTCTCATTAGGGGAGGTATGAGTGTGGTGAGGGGGGTTCCACACTTGTGTCTTGCTGATATTTGAGGACCATGACAAGTCCATTCTTATCATAACCTACTATCACTTTCTGAAAACTAAGGGGGAACGTCCATGAATATAGACCCCCCCCCTTTGTCACGCCCATATGTTACCCTCTCCTACATGTTCCAGTTAGTAGAAAACTAGTTTCACTATATACGTCATTTTCTTTATTGAGAAAATAACGTAAAAAACGAAAACGTGTTTGAAGTTGCTTGAGCTAAGTATTATATTAAAAACAAATAAATAAGAAAATAAGAAATTAAATGTATTAGAAAAAAATTGCAATTAAAAAACCCCTTCCCGATCCCTCTTACTGAAACTATTTCTTCCCTGAACAAACTTGTTTGGTTATATCAGGGATTACATTGTAGCGTCTATAGTCGCCTAAAGTAAAAGTAAGCTGACTTGTAAAATGCTAGATTGAAAAGCTGGTGTGATGATAGCAGTAGCTACACAATCTTCGTGTTCTGAGGCTTCGTTTAGCCTCGTTACACGCTTTGTTTGTTCTTATAGCCATTCCTTACCCTGGAAATAAAAAGATGAAAGAAATAATTTCAAATTTGGAAAATAGCGTGATTCAACCTTAAACAATCCACAGAATTCTGAACGTGAAAAATACTGTCAATTATACCTTTTCAACAATGGTGGTGTTTCCCTTCCACGAAGGTTCGAGTGTAATTAAAAGATATCAGATATGAGAAGTAGCCTCCCAGCTGTTTCCTAAAACACGCAGTGTATCTGGAAAGGAGAGGAAAAAAAACCAATGTTGAACAACACCTAACTGTTGATAAAAAAAAAAAAAGTCAACGTACTCTCGAAAGCTGATATAATGTTTAGTTTTTCTTCCCTCTAGCTAATATTCATAAGCGAGCTGCCAACCAGCTGCCAACCAGCTGCCAACCAGCAACGCGATTCCATCGTATTTGTGAAATCAGAGAACGGGAACCCGAAGGAAAATCATTCACGCTTCTATTTCGAATTCAATGCTGCATCCTCATATTATGCCAGAGAAAAATCTCGTACTGCTAGAGACAATGTATGTAGACAAAATCGCGAAATTCTCAGGAGAAGTGAAAGCTCATTTTTAAAGCGACGTTTTCACAATCTTCGTCATGAAATCTTCAGTCACAAATTCAGGGAGGGGGTGCGAGGGGTCTGGACTTTCCCCACTTCCACCTTCCCCCCCTCCCCGCATCCCATGTGGGTATTGGAATCGATGTTTTTCCAAGGAAAGGATTGCGTCTTACTTCTCAAGAATACAAGATCAGTTAAGAGTTTCGGCCATATTATAGCAAGCTTTGATAAATAATTTCTAAAGCTGTAACCAACATTTGTCTCTCAAGGTTGGTCAAGACGTTCTTATTTGCTATCACCTTTTGTTCGTCGCCTTGGAGTGCACAACAACTTTCTTCAGGAAGGAGCCGTATCCATTAAGTTGGACTTGGACAGATCGCAGTTTTCCAACGTCACGAGCAGATGAAAGCACGAAACTATTCTTTCCGTTTTTTAAACTTCTGGAAAAGAGCGAGTGGGAGGTTAACAAATGAACCAAGTAACAATGTAATAGATGTAAAGTTTTAGTAGTCGATGCATCGGATGACTGGCCTTTGGCGAAAAAAAAAAGTGTACAGTCTCTGTGCAGCCATTTATTTTTCCATTTTTTCTTTCAGCTGTGATCAATATTTGTTTTTACAAAGCAATCTGTTGTCACAAAATATTGTTGCTGCTCTTGGCCTGTTGAGTTGAGGACGATATCTCCTCGTGAGTTCCATTAATGTGGCTGAAACGTCAGTTTTTGATCCTAGTCTCCTCACCTTGGACGGACCGTTTCCACAGTCCCCTTGCTTCCAATGAGCTTGACAGAAATTCTGTCGTTAATAATGCTTGAGATTGAGAACAGGTTTGACCCAGCTTTTGAGTGTACAACAACCCGGTAATAATTGTCGCTGACTAAAAAAGATAAAAAACGAATAAAGAAATTAATGAAAAGAAGAACAAAACAACCTCTATCGATTCAGCTTCGAAACCAATTTATTCCAATTTTTAATATTATTGTCCGCTGTACTCATTATACCTTTCAATCTTGAGATGATATATTCTTGTTTCAATTTATTGCTCATTGAGTTACAAACATCACACCCCATTGTTTGCCATTGCCAATTTTTTTTTGTTCACATTTTAGCATAATTTATTAAATATTTTGAGTCACACATGTTCGTATTGCGGACTTATTTTTAACCGGTGACAACCTCCCTTAGGCAAACACTTTTCAATTCACGAAAAGAAAGCATGCCAAACAGACCAAAAGCCAAACTTTGTAAGACAAAACTTAGCCATGCGATAAAAGATGACAAACATGAAATTCTAACGATGTACAATTTTCAACCTTTATTGATGTCCTACCACAGAAAGGTGCCTGCTTTACTGTTTTCAAGTATGCTAGCACAGGCTTGCTCCCGCGATGTTTTTTAGCGTTGTATCCCATTTCGGAGCATTTTCCATCGCACGAGAGACACTTTCCATCTTGAAAATCCGTCCAGTTGTCACATGGGAAAGCTTTGAACGCGCATGCGCTATGGATTGAGGCAGTGAAATAGGCCACTGATTTCATGTGATTACAGGCTACCATCCAAGGCAAAGAGACTTGACCACTGTCTAATAAGGAATCGACCGCACCTAAACAATGATTAAACAAAGTTTAGTTAAACTGTTGTCACCTAAAGCAATCGAAACACAGTCTATGTTGTTCGAGTAAATATTTACGTAATGATGGTGCCACTAAAAAAAGTGAAACGTAAAGAGGATTAAACACCTCCAACGACGTGAGAAGTTGCACATCCCGGCTGCTCTATCCCACCGTTAGGGTAATAATCCACGTGACCACAGGGACGCTGGAGTCCTAAAGAGCTATCGATGGCACCATTTCTTATGTCGCTGTGAATGACGTCGACAAACATTGCGTCAGTCGGGTCCAGTCTAATTCGCCCGTCATCAAAGTCAAACCCAGGTCTCGCAGGATCCAGACCTGCAATATCATTAATAATTAATTATTATTATTAAATGGTACCAAGCGCGAGATGTCATTTTTAACCAGATGTTCGCTTTAAGCAGCTGATATATTTTCTTTTTGACAGGGGCAAATCGGATGGAGGAAATAGGAGTGCAAATAAGGCGACTAAATTATAAGGTCAAAGTTTTAGTTCACGCTGGAAAAAAGGAAATAAAAAAAGCAGGAATTGCGAGTATCAGAAGTACATCTGAGGCACCAAATTACAAATTTCCCCATGTCCATGTATCTTAACTGACAATTTTTAAGCGCAAATCACTATGCAATCTTCAAAAGACTTGACTTTTTAGTTTCTTAAAAATTTAGCCCTGAATCAGAGAAATAAATGCTTCTATTACAATCTTAGAGTCTTCTAAACAATCCAAGCCAGGAGAAACAATTTTGCGTATTACCTGTAATTCGCCCAATAACTTTTCCGCTCTTAACCAGTCTTTCTCCGGCAAAACCTGCTACTTGTGCGCCAAGACTGTGTCCAATAATATGAAACTTGTTCAGCGCCACATTGAACTTCCGGTGCAATACGTCGATTAAATCAGCTACCTGTGCTCCAACAAGCCGCGTGTTTCCGGCTGCGATGTCATAAAGATTCATGACACTAGACCCTAGTCCCCAATCGACCACAATCACGTTCATCTTCTCTTTTTTCAAAAGCTCCGACGCCATCTTTTTCACCCAGGCACTCTCTCCATTCTGGGTATATCCATGCACAATCAACTTCACTTTTAGCAAAGGGTCAAACGTAGAGTTAACGATTGAGGTGTTGTTGTCTGTATTGAGGATTTCTAGGTTACTATGTGCGTTCGTTTTGGTGTGCAGGATAAACTTCGTACCGATCGAATCAGGATCAGAGGGTAGTAAAATGAGTGACTTGTCAAATGGAGGGTCGCTTGAAAAGCATCCGTATTTGCCATAGCAGACTTTAGAGGCTGTACAAAGGGAAAAAAGAAAATGAGTGTAGTTTGCGTTCTTGGCACTCGGCCAGAATGTAAAAAACACACACACAGGCGGAAGGAAGGAGGCGAACGAATCGTTATTATCTAAAACACGTTTTAACTCATGGGGACTTAGAATTTTTCCTTTATCCCACGCTCGTGACAAGAAGAAAACGCCTTTCTCGATTTCTTTACCGAGCTCAAAGCTGACCGTCTGTTCTCAAGTAATTTTTTTATTCCGAAATTTTCTTAATTTCAAATGAAATCTACTTTATTTAATTGACCTTCGAAAAATGACCAGGTTGAACGACCTCGAAAATTAATCTTCGATAAATTACCTGGTTTTATTTGGTACAAAAATTCTCACCATGTTGTGAGAATACCTGCCCTAACACCCGTTCCCTAACCCTTTTTTCCGCCATCTTTCTTGTTCTATTTACAAACATGACGTTAACGACATCGCTGATTCTAGCAGTATGCAGGACGCGCGTCATATGAACTTCGTAATAGACCTCGCTCACCGAAGAGTCTTTGTGGCTCAGTGGTGAAGCGTGGGAGCGCTGAATCCGTAGGTCTGAGGTTTAATTCCTCATGGAGACTGAAACACTGTTTGAAATTGTTTCCTTGACAGAAGCTGGTTAAACTGACGTTTGTCGACTCGAAATTTAGCGCAATAAAAATCCAAGTTAGTGATTACTTGAACCCTATGAAAAATTAAGCCTTTCAGTTTTTCTAATTAATTTTCTGATTAAGCTGAACACGTTTTTCTGTAGTGAATGGGTCATAGGATAGAAATTTAATATACTTCTGTCCCTGAGACACAAAACTTAATTGTTTGTCAATAAATATTTGATCGTGTAGTAGGAGTGCGAGTATGGAAATATAAGAGCAATTTTCAATATTTCAATGGTTTTGGGGGGATTTTTGTTTACAAATTCTTCTCGCTTCTCTCAGTTTAAAGTAGGAATTTTTGACACATAATTGGTTCAGACGATTATCAATAATTAAGTCAGGTTTTTCACGTTTTGGAGATGATTTCCTGTTTTTCAGTTTACCAGCTGATGCTCTGAACAGCTTGAGAGGAAGCCAAATGCTAAGGGAACACTTTTCGTATTGATTGACTCGCTGAAGCGAGGAGGAAAAGAAACTTAAACAAAATGGCTATGTCGCAATATCCAGTGATAATTTTACTTCAATTCTATGATTCCTTCGTGGTGCTACTGTCAAATTCACACCCTAACCCACCAGATCTGTGAACAAAGCTCATATTGTTGAGATTTCAGATAAAAGTTGACCGTGGTTTTGAAACTCAAATAAAGCTTATGGTGTAGAATATGGAAATTGTTCGCCAAGACAGGCATGAAGCTTCACTGGACATCTTTGGTAAATAATAAATTAAGCTTACTTTGCGCTTTGAAGCAATTTTGTTTCGTCAAAGTACTTACCTTTGGAATGGTCTTGAAGCGAGAGGAGAAAAACGAAGAAAGACAAATATTTCATCTTGTGATTAGCGGATCGATAAACGATCTTCTTGTGTGTAGAGTCGAAAACGACTGAGAAATTTCTTGTAGTGTTTTCAGATGAAGTATCATACGGCGTCCAGCGGCTTATTGCGACATATATTGTCTGCCTTCGTTCAACCAGTGAAGCTGAAATTTCAGCATAACAATACACGCACGCAATAATAAACAATGAATTCCGCGGTTGTCACGTTAGGTCGGAGACTGTGGCATATGGAAATTGATTTCAGGATGGGTTACAGCTGTAGTTTCCGGTGATTTTGTGATAGGAAAATGTGTTTTGAACAACAACGCTTGGTTCTATTAAAAATTTGGTTTTTTTTCTAAGAGAGTCCGCTTGATTTTGACACGTGAGTGACGTGGTGATACAACCCATTGGAACAGCGTGTGGGTCGCGTGGATAGTGGCATATTGGAAAGGACAACTGTTTATTATAATTCTGCAAGAAAGAAAAGATATCTCTCGTCCACCCTCCCCTCCTAGACTCAACTGTCTCCTTAGGTGCTGTCAGAACATAAAACTTACTATTCTTTTTCTATACTCCTCCTCTTTTCTTTCTTTATTTCATTCTTTCTTTCTTTCTTTCTTGCGTTCGTTCGTTAATTCATGCATTCGTTTGTTATATCGTACGTTCATTCGTTAGTTCGTGCATTCGTTCGTTAGTTCGTGCGTTTGTTCGTTAGTTCGTGCGTTCATTCGTTAGTTCGTGCGTTCGTTCGTTAGTTCGTGCGTTCGTACCCACATTTGTTCATACGTTCTCTCATTCTCTCTTTCTTCCTTTATTTTACTTTCAATTTTTTCTTTTCCTTTCTTTCTTTTAAGGTTTGGGGCATTACTGTGTGAGAAAAATGACCTGATCACAAAGTCTCAACTAATTTTCCTTTAATGCATTAACACATAAGACTATTACATTTACCTAAAAGGAGGGTCGACTTATCGTTGAATTGAGTCACAGAAAATTACCTGTTCATACTTCTTATCACTTACACAAATTGACACAAATTGGAAAATGGACCGTAACGAGAATAATTTTCTTTCTTAGCTTATTACTCCACGAGATACAAATATAAGGTGTAGGATTTTTATAAGATCGTCACAATGTACTGCCACATTGTCCGGCTAAAAAGCCTTCAAAGCTATAGCTGTGATTTACGGCACTGTGATCGTTACCTCCACTACAACGCTTGAGCGGCTGGTTCACAAAGCATGAACTCCTTACCATCAACCGTCAAAAACGAAGCTTAATAGAAAACGTCAAACGGTTTCGAGGTCTATTTCTAAATCGGGCTGGGTGTTTACTTTTTAGATGACTATTTGCATATGTTCAATATACCTCCCATTCATCCAGTCACAGCTCTCATAATTGGTGCAGATGGAAAACAAACTAGTTACTTTATCGACAAGCACTTGATGTCTCATGGAACAGGGCTCGTCATTCACTGAGGATTAGTTTTTGATCCCAGCGGTTTTTCTGTACGAGCACTACAAAACAAGAGATAACAACACGAAATGAAAAAGTGAAAAATAATATGTTCCAGTTTCCCCCTTTTTGAATTTGAAAAAATAAGATGTTGAAATTTAGGAAAAATATAAACGTTACAACCTTCTGCAAACAAATACGTTTACTTACATTGGAAGAATCAGTTCTTCTTCCACAACATTCTAAGCTTCCTTATCTTTCCCTTTCCTGACAACTTTTCTCATAATCTCCCTGAGTGAGGAAGAACAATGACGTTATTAAGTAAAGTTAACATGATTTCGAGTGCAATTTGGTGTCAATAAGCACGAGTAAATTTTTCAAGGACGACAAAATTACACGAGCCCATAAGGCAAGTGTGCCTATTTCATAAAATTGCAAGAGAAATCATGTCATTACTTGATAATAATGTAAATGTAAAAACATCACAGAAAGGCAACACAAATTTTGAAAGTGTGCGCGCGCTATTTGTAAAACCTTTGCACCCGTGTCACAACTTTGCACTCGTATTACATGAGAATGCAATCTTTTTCAGCCAGGCAGAAGTGCGTAAATTTTTCACGTACGTTTTTATTAAATTAAAAGCTTCTGCAGTGATTGCTGCCTCTTTTTCGAAAATTATTTTTAAAAAAATACAATAAAGGTCTTCAAAGTGAAGGCTCTTTGATCCAGGCCTCTTGCTTAACCTCGCAAGCTCGGCTTTCTCATCCCCAAGCCCGTCATAAACATCACAATTACAAACGTGCTAGAGTACAAACACACGACGATATTTGTAGTTCTCAGTTTGTAGGTTTTTCTAATTACCTGATATCAGTCAGTCTTTCCTCCATTGTCTCAAAAGGATGTCGATTATCCGTGTATTCCAAAAGTTCTGGGAATGAAACAATTTTGTGTTGGTTAGGAAAACATTTGTAAGTGAAAGTATATGCGTAACCAGGCCTTCTGGCTCCTACATCCAGGCCTCCCCAGATTATGGCTTCCTGAGCAATTTTTTTGTTTTTATTTCAAGCAAGATAAAGGGAAACGAAACATCAAACAGGGGTGGCCTACATTGTGTAATTACTACACTTGATTCTGAGGACGAAACTGTGATCGTAAACACAAGTTGATCATTACGTTGTCCATTCTATTAAATTTTCAACGGAAATTTAGGGAAGATACCTTTGGCTAAATCTTCCTCGCTTATCCAGGCACCGTCTAAGTAGTTCTTTATCCTTAAATTCTAATAAAAAAAAACAAAGTAAAATGAATTACTTAGCCGTCAACAATTAAATAGTCGAGAACAACCACTCCAGAGCCGATGTTGTTAAGAATCCTCAGAGCGCATTTCCTTTTGCTTGATAATTATCTTACATGTAGGGCGAATAGCAGAAACAAATTACTATCTTACCCTGCAGAACTAACGAAGATTTGTAAATTGTTCTTTTAGTTCAAAATTTGCAATTGGTCCAGCTACAAATCGACATCGAGGTTCTAAAGCGCATGGGTTAATTCAAGTTTTACTTGTGTACGCTCCAACAACAACTCTCAAAACTACTTCAAAACACTTTGTGGAGAAGGCAAGATTTTCCTCATGCTTAGAATGCTTTTCAGTCGCCTTCACATGGCAAATTTCACATGCATATAAATTTTCACGTATGATAAGGGTGAAAACCGAAAGGAGACTTTGTAATGAACCTAGATCACACCATTACGACGGGATCTAGCGCACTAAAAAATTGAATGGCATTCTAAGCATTTTAAAAGAGTAAGTGCATTGCTTACCCATCTTAAACATCTGCTGTACTCCAATCGGGTGACAATAAACATGGTGTCGATGGCGTATTGCAGCTTAGCGGTCTTCTTTGCTTCACTGTAAGTATAGCTCAGCTGGGCTATGAGAATGTTGAGGAGTATAACGATAACCATCGCCATGTAAGCCAAAAGTATCAAGATCGACAACCAGCTGACGGAAAACAACACACAACGGTTTGATTAAGTGGCACTCAAAGAGTCATCAGTTTCCAAACCGTGAACTCACAAGGCTACTTATAGTAAAACAAGAGAATACGTTATGAAACCTGTTTCTGGCTCTCAATCAGGGCAGACGAGCGAAAGAGCCAGGGTGAGCGAAAAACCTCAGTTTTCAGGGAAACGGAGCGCCCCTTTTTCTTTTCGCTCGTTTCCACTGACCGACAGCCTGGTGAGGGCTGAATGAAACAAAATCATATTTCACCTGAACTTTGAGTAGTCTTCTTCGGCCGGTTGCTGCTCGACGAGAGCTCGTACGGCAGCTAACATCAACCAAGCGTAATTACTAAAAGAAAGAACACAAAAATGTAATGGCTTCACTAGCGCTGATAACAATTCAGCAACTAACAAGGGAAATTATTGGCCGTCAAACAACGGAGCGTATATGTTTGAGGGTGTCTTAAGCTCGTGCTGAGTAAAGAGTATAATCTGAGCAACTGACTAAGTTTGAAAACTCGATTTCACCTCTACCTTACCTAAAAAGCTCCTGAGAAACAGTAGCTTTCAGCGCCATAAACATGGCGCCACAGAATCCAAGAAACACTATGCTAAACACCACACTAAAGCGAGTGATATCGCGGTAGATGATCCTGGCAAGAGTCTTGGTATACAAACCCGTGGTTCTACGAAGTAAAAATTAAGAAAGTCAGCACTGGATGACGGAATAATCCTGGTGCGGTTTATGTAGAGTTTGCCCATTAGAAGTTCTCTCCTGACACCAACTTGTCTCGACAAATGAAAGATAACTAAAGATCGGTTTCTAGAAACGTTTTGGCTAATAAGAAAACATGATCGAGATGGGTACAAAATATCATCTAAATACAGTTTGTTTTCCTCCGCGATGTACCAAAAATGAGACGTTCTTCGTCGTAACGGGAACGAACTCAGAGTGGGCGAACTTGTAATGGGGCGAAGCTTCCAGTAACCGCAAATGTAGATCCGGAGCGACCACACATCGACAATTCTCAATTCTGACTTATTTGCGTGACACACTTATTTTCAAAGAAGCTAGAGCCAAGGAGATCAAGAAACATTTCAAAAACCAAGGGATGCACATAAGTAGTTTACCTTGTAACGCACGAAAACTTGAAAAGTCGGAGAAAATTAAACAGATAACCGAGGGCTGCCACGTTCCACTGATATCTGACTTCGGCAAATCGAAGAGGAATCACAAGGAAGGTCAAAATGAGACCCAACCAATCAAAATAATTGTACGGATCCTTGAAATAAGTTCTCCGCTCCCTGAAAATAAACACAGCAGTTAAACTGACGGTTACTTGAACCTCTTGGGCTGTTAGAACACAATTAACTACCTTGAAATCTATTCCAAATAGAAGCTTAGCAGAGATGGCGCAGTAGTGAGAACGCTCATCTGCCGGATTACTTTTAGCATACAATTGAAAAATTCTCCATAAGTCAAACTAGTTTTCAACTTGAATCTAACCATTTTTTATGTAAGTTTTTTAAGTTAGGTTGAAATACTGACCGTTCTGCTTGGTTGACCTCTTCAAAGAAGTAAAACATAAGGAAGATGATGGAAAGAACTTCACAGAACAAACGCAGGCCATTCGCTCTGCCACCGTACTGAGTTGGATCGTCAAGCGTCGAGCCGTAGATAAGGGCGTAAGATAACAGTGTTAAAAACACAATGTAGAAAGAGCCTTCAACACTGAAATAGGAAGAGATTTAAATTTTAACATTTGCGGAAATTACGTGTGGCTTTGCCGATGACTGAGCCTGCGCGTAGAAATTTCGAGTCATTTATTGCAATGCGCAGAACTGCAGTGGCAACAACTTGGAAGAGGCTAGAAAAATGTTATCGCAGTAAAATGAAAAAACTCTTCATAGACAATAACGAACCATGAAGGAACAAAGCTGAAGAAGATTAACAACGATACTCTTAAAAATTTGGTCTAAGCATTTCAAGACGTAGAAAGCATCACGCGTAAAAACGAGTGATTTTATCGTGTTGGTATTAACAAGGCTGCATGAAAAGAAACTCAACAAAAGATGGGAATTTCAGCGAGACGGAAGAGAAGAGTTCATCAGCTTAACCCTTACACTCCCACAAATTATTAACGAGTAACTTCTCCTAAGAAGACCTATACATTAGCCAGCAAACGGGTAATGAGAATACTCATCTGGTAAAAGTTGATACCTTTGCCTAACAACAGATTCTTGAAACTATTTTACAAGAGTAGCAGCTTGAGGGAAATGAGTAGCAGCCAGAGGGGGGAGTCAAAGATCAGATCATGGAGTTCAACGGTGTACTAAGATTATTGATGGCCTGTCTTGGATGACTAAACACAAGACTTCATAATCTGTACCAAAGAGGCTCTTACCAAAACCACCAGTGAGCAAACTTGTTCCATTTTCTGGAGACTAACATTCGCACAACAGGGTGTTGCACTGCTGCCTGAAAAAACCAAAATAAGTGTAGTTGCAGGCAAGGCGTTGTTTGAATTTGTCACGCAAGGTAGTCACACAAGGCAGTCACGCTTTCTCTCCCACACCAAAAGCTGCTTGCATTAAAACCACATTTCCTTGCGTGGATGAAAATCCGTTGCATGAGAAGAACAAACAACGACTGCAAAGGAGATTTAAGTTCAATTGCAACTAACTCTTCTTTTGATGTTAAAGGGCCAAAATTTCAAGGAAAAAAATTAAGCGACTTAATCCGAGATAGAAAGCTTGTTATAATTTATTCAAGAGTTAGATAAAAAGGGGTAAGTTTCTGAAGAAACTGTGCTGCTGCGTCGGTGGGAGAGTATACTGAACAGGGTAATTTAGTATTATGAACTGAGTTGATAACGTAAATTGGCCACCGTAAAGAGTTCTAAAGCTGACGTTTCGCTCTGACGAAAGGCTAACACTCGAAACGTAAGTTTGAAACTCTTTAGGCCAATTTACGTTATCAACTCAGTTCATAATACTAAATTTCAAAGAGTTAGATACTCGAGGTAGAAGATCAAACAGGACTCCACTCTTGATAGGTGAGACGCACTGAAACTTGTATGGCACGCGCTGGACTGGAATCCAGATAAAAAGAGGTACACAGGTATAACGAGGTACCAGTGAACCTAAAGGGCGGAAACCAAGGGAAATGCTGAGGGTGGAGGGGGGGGGGGGGGGGAGGGCTTTGTAAACGACTGGCATCCCATGTGAAGCAGAGTAGTAGTGCTAATGCTAATCATCTTTGGATTGCTCCTGAGCATGAAAGGATCAACTAACCAAAAACATTAAGGGGTAGGTTTCTATAGCAACTGAGACGCCGTATTGTTTGGGAAGTACAAAAAGATAATTTGGTGTAACCACTTGAGTTGATAATGTTAATTAGCCCCCATAGAGAGTTTCTATGCTGACATCTCAAGCATTAACCCTTCATCAGAGCAACTGAAATGATAAAAAAATACCTTATTTCCACTCTCTGCAATTCGTCTCAAACATGATAGAGACTTGTGGTTAAATTTCAGGTTAGACACAGTTTCAGTCTTGATTGGAGTTCCTTGCTCATCAACTTCGGTAGCCACTTTTATTTTTGGCTGTCTTCCGCTTTCGTCCGCTTCCAGTACGTGATAAAAAAAGTCATAGTTCATGGGATCATCAGGAACGCTGCTTAAAGATCTTGCAATATCCTCTTCATTATCGTCATATTCTATCCCACGTGGTAGGTATGGCCAATGAGGATCTATAAGCTTGTCTAAAATTGCTATAACTGTTTTCTGAATGAAAGCAAAACATAAAATTATGACCAAAGAAAATGAAAGAAGAGTTTAAAAGTGAATAACTACATAAACATTTGGCTTTAACCCTTTAAGTCCCACTAGTGACCAAGACAGATTTTCTCCTCACACAATCAGTACAATATGAAGCAGACAAGTAATGAGAATAAAGAATAATATGAATAAGGAGATTATTGGTTGATCCAATTCCAAATTCTCTAAACTAACATCACATAAATTGTATGGCAGACAGTAAGGAGAATTACTAATGAAATCTTGGCAGATTAAGGGTTAATGAGACTAACAACTAAAGGTGAATTGAAGGAGAAATTACTCTCTAATCAAAACGAGAAAATTATCATTGCAAATTATGAATATGGAAAAAAATTGAGTCAAAAGCAAAATCTATGATCACAGCAGCAGATCTTAAACCTTCTATGACATAATGCTTTTTTCACTATTTTTCCTAGTTGTCAAAATTTCCAGAGTATAACCCCACTTAAATTAACCCACAGTTTCCCAATTCCAATATTATTTATGAATCATCTAATGAATGCCCTATAATAAAAGTTATCATCAAAGGGATTGTCTGAAAAAGGTGTCATAATGCACTGTGAAGGTTGGGGGTTGTGTCCTGAAAAGGAATGTTGTACACTAAACTGTGACTGATATTTTGTCTACAGACATCAAATAGACTCTAAGAGCAACATCTATCAATCCCCTTCAACTACATGAAAGTTTAAAACACAACCACAATCATTATGATAAAAATATTTCAAGAGGATGACACCAAAAAGTTAACACTAAGCTACAATAATCTTTTTTTAACAATGACCCTTTAAGAACTATACTTTACAAACTTTTCTCTACCTTCATGCCAGGTTCATTTGTCCGTGGGTTTTTGTAACTGATATAATGTCCAAAAAAAAACTTTGCACTTGACTGTTCCTCATCATCTTTACAAAGGAACAGTTCCTGGACTCTGGAGAAACAAGCAAATCAGTCACAAAAACCATTATTTCATTCTGGTGCCAAAATTTTCCAGGTTTATCGAATTGTGTACTTGTTCACAGGTCACCAGTCATATTTCTGTTTGCAAGACTAATTTCATCAGAATGACTATACTAATTGACTATTTCCTTTTTATCAATATCAACAATTTGTTCACCCTTTAACTCCCAAGATCAGTTTGTTAATTCTCCCCTCTGGCTCTACACATTTCCTTGTAAATGAGATACGAGAATTTGGTGTCAGATCAAGGTAACAACTTTGACCTGATAAGAATGAATATTCTCATAACATGTTTGCTAGATAATGTTTAGATATTATAGGGAGAAGTTACTTGTTAATCACTTCACGGAGTTAAGGGTTAACTGTTTACAGAATTAGAATAATTACAGATTAAGATTAAAAAGATTAATTTTCAAGATTAAAAATTAACATTTCTAGTTACCCAAAGAAAAAAAACTATTACTAATACAAGCTGGGTATTTAAGTTCTGTAGATCTTTTGAAATTAAATTAATTTGTGTATGATCATATTGAGAACTATAAATGAATATAAATTTGCAGATGAGGGAATGAATATATCATGAAAAAAAACAAGAAAGAAAAAAAAAATCAGACAACTTGTCAGAGAAGTGTCAATGAATCAAATTATCTCTTCCAAGTTTTCAGTGGGACAAACTGAGGTAATCTGGACAGAACTCCCTTATAATATTACAGTAGTTGCCTGGTTAGTATACAGATCTGAGTGTGTTAACCTTTTAACTCCCAGATCAAAATTGTGATTCTCTTTTCTGTCAACCATACAATTATCATGTTTGTAACACTGAGAATTTAGTATTGAATCAACTAACTATCTCCAAATTGATATTTTTCTTAATTCTCATCACTTATGTGGTTGATATTGTATTAATATTGTGAGGAGAAATTCTTTCTTGGTCACTAATGGGAGTTAAAGGGTTAACTCACCAGAGGCAGTAGAAACTCACCGATCGTGCCTCATTTGAGATATTAGATAAGCTGCTGTGTCATCTTTGTATTTCTTTAAGGCCAACTCAACTGGTAAACTACTGGGATTATCATCTTTCTTGTGGGTCCACAGGTACATCAGACCTGGGTAATGTTCTGCCAATGACTTTGTGACATGCAAGAAGTTCTGTTCCGCTGCCAGATGCAGTAGTGTCGGTTGGGCTGAATCACTATCTTTTGGAACACGGAAAAATTTGTAGACTTCCTCTATGTCCCTCTCAAGAATTATCACTGTTAGGCGACTGATCTAAGGTTGAAAGTAAAAGAAAAACTACCTTTTTAAGTTCAGCAGTTCATGCTGTTTGACCCTTAACCATGGTTTCTGCAACATTAGAAGATTCAAAGTTTTTCTGTTTCCCTATAACTTCTTAATGCCCAAAAATGACCGGCATCTAATGTTTCCTAACAGTACCACTGCTTTAAAACTTAATTCCTGCTGTTTGAAATTCTGAAGAACCAACAAACTGCTAAGAAAAACCCTCTTCAAACACATCAAAAGTTTGATTAGGAACACTGTCATTCCAAAAAGGACTTGGCAACCTGGAGCACATGCAAAATAATGCTGCACCACTAACAAGCATTGAACAGCTGCTACTATAGGTAATTGCAAAACATTACCTGAACCATTTGAGTAAAAAATTAACTCTTTGCCTTCCCCCCCCACCCCCCTTCAAGGAGCAATTAACCAGCAACTTATTCCTCCTTACAATATTCACCCCTGAATCACACAATGAGGTCACAAGAATAAAGGATATGATCACCAACTCAATTAGCTCTTGATTTTTAAACAAATTCTCCTTTCTAGCACCTTAGGAAAAGTACAGAGAACAGTATAGAGAATATACAAACTGATATTAGGGTGTAAGGAGCTTAAAACAACAGCAATTCCATACCAGATACTCCAAACTTGGGATCAGTTCTGGTTTATCTATGTATTTCTTCTTCTGTGGCCAGTCTTGAATAATGACAAGAAGAGCATTTTTGTCATATTTTTTGATTAGCCGATCCACTCTGACCTCATCCATTGCTCTATTCCATGAAAGGTTTGCATCTTTCACTTTGTTTTGAACCTAAGTATTACATGTACAATTAGGCAATTGCTAAAATTAAATTGTTCATTTAAATGACGTTTATTTTAGAACCATTTTAAGTTATTCCAGTTGTGAAGATCTTAATTTCTTGAGTGCCTGTATGATGTACTGAGTACATCAAAATGTTATCTTCTCAGGTGCCAGCATAATGTACTGAGTACATCAATATTTTAAGAGATTCATTCAAAACCTCAGCATACCAGAAGCAAGTTTGATCCGCACCAGAGATTCAGGGGAGGTTTTTAGGGAGACTGGTAATGAGTTTTATTTCCCAAAGGTCTTTGCATGTAATCTTTGCATTTCTTGTTTGATTTACAGTGAAACTGATGTGGCATACAGTGTGCACAATGGTATGGCCATTCAAAGGGTTAAATATATAGAAGCCTTGGTAAATGAACTGATTCACCTAGTTTTTGTAAATTATTTACATAGTGCACGGTTATTTAAGATATTCCCATTGGCCTTTATTCTGAGAATATCTATTGTCACCTTTCTGGGTGCAGAGTGGGATATGTTTGAAGGGCATAAAACCCTATTCAACCAATAAATTACCATCCAGAAGAGAAGAAATAACAAAACTGATCATAAAAATTTCAATTTTCTCAGTTGTGGTTGGTTCAAGAAACTCGTGTTTTTCACCAACTGATTGATGCCAAGTTGTTATTGGACAGTTTGTTATTAGACAGTGTTATCCACAAGTTCAATAAGCCAATCACACTCAAAGTTGTGGTTTAGTCTTTTAACGCAAATTATCCTTACTTTCAATGATAACTTGGCTATTCATCCTTTCTCAGAAATTGTCATTTTTATGATAAATTGGTAATAAGACTTTGCATCATCCCATTCCATCTGTAATCATACTTGTAAATTATAAACAAATCAGACCCCTGCTGCGAAGTCATGCAAGTTTGTTATTACTCATATGATTACTGACCAAATTGGACTCCACTCAGTCCTATTACCATTACATACTGCACAATATCTACCAGTGGGTAGCGTTATCCACCTTTAAACAACCAGGGCCTGATCTAATTATATCTAGCTAACTTACTATCTATCAGGATAACAACCTCTGGCTAAATATATATTTGGTCATGTGTCATCTATCTGCTGGATAATGTTGATATTAGGAGAAGATACTTATCAATCAGTTCAAGGCGTTACTAAGAGGGGTAAGCTCATACTCGAGACTTTGATTTCATATCAATAACAATATTGGATTTATTTGTGCGCTTAGTTTTCTAATAAAATGACCCTTTCAGGGTCAAATTAATTTTTAACTGCGACTTTCAGGCTACTAGTGTTTCAAAAACTAATTCAAGGATAATCCGAGCATTTTGTTGTGAAAGAGCATACACAAAGTCCACGAATTTTGCACTGAAGGGAAAGATCAGTATATATTGGCCATTATAATTTGTGACGCAGCTTGTAAACAAAAATTTCAAAATGTCGCTTATTGCTTTACAATATACAACATAGAGTTGAAATGTAAAGTACTTACATCTTGCATAGTGTTTGAGAGGTTTACTCCTGTAAAAAGTCAAAGCTCTAAGCGACAAATACAATTTTGCAAATTCTTACCATCAGCCAGAACTCTTTATCAAAGCGTTCTTCCATCTCATCTTCGGCTTGATCGGTTTTATCCGTAACTGGCTGCATCTCTTCCATTTCCTTCTCCTCAACGTTGACTGGAATCACTGTATATGCGTCTTTCTTTTTCGCCATAATAGTAGCAGGTAAATTTGGAGCAAACCCTACCCATTCGTGACAAATCAGCCCAAAATATTTTGAACCAGCGCAAATTTCCCTCAGGTCACGATCCAGAAGCTTCGGGTCTATTCTCACACCTGATTGGCTCTCGAACAAAACGGAAGTGGAACTAAGGAGAAACCGGAAATCGAGAGCTCCAAATAACCTTTCTTTATTTGGATCGATAAGGTTATTTCCTACGCAGTCAACATACACCGCGGAAAGTTTATTATAATAATTAATTATTATGGAATTATATCTTGATGTGAATGAAAATTAGCCCTGATCGACACATCGCACCGATAAAAGCCAGCGCGGATTGTAGGTTTATTTTCCTCCGCTTTCCCCTCTCTAAAAATGCTCGGAAGAGAATTATAATTTTATCAGAGCATAATCATATTACTAAAGTTCTTATTTCACGGCGACTTCTAAATAGCGTTCGAAATAACGTTGTATCAGAAATTACATACTCGATGTTATGTATTTTTTCTTTGAAAAATTTTATTTCGCATATTTATGAAATAATTTAAAAAGGAAAATACACCCATCTTTACAAATACCAAATCTGGTAGTTCAGATTGTTCATTCGAATCGCTTATTGGAAATGGATACCAAAAACGTTTATATTTACAAATTTGTTCCAATGTTACATTTAGCGTTTATAGTTCAATGGTGTTTTACGCGACTCCTAGGATCGCCGCTACAAGTGAATCTAAGCCCTTGCCTTCAAATTCGTTCGGCCGCTGTATCTTATCGGGGTTTTCCACACCAAGGCTGTAACATTTACCCCCAAACCATTGTGAAGGGATCTCCGTTCCAAAGCATAAAGGAAGTAGTTTGCTCGGTAGCTTTCCTTGATCGTTGGTGAAGTCTTCACGCGGTATTATTACCGATTGATCGTTTGAGCTCGAGATACACAAAATGACGATATTGTTAGGAACTGCCAGCCATTTCAAAATTCGATCTTTGATTAATACATTATCGTGTTCCAATAAGTTGACAGCGTTTTTTCTTGACATCGCCACACAACCAGGAGGGTTGACCTGATTCAAAGCGTCGTGGAAATATTTCATAATTTCACTCGAGCGCTCTGATGTTGATTTGTACAGGAAAAGCGCATGCTTAGTTCCCCCTTTTCTACTGCTGACAGGAGTGAGTTTCGCGGCTCTGACATCTTTCGTCTGTTTGGAGTCCTTTCCCATTGCAAATTGGAATCGTGAGAAATCGGACCAGTGATTATAGTTGTAACGTCTGATAAGTGAAAATTCACGTAGGATGCAAAACCGATCGGCTTTTCACAGTTCGAGAGCAAGAATTTCGTCGATTACAGTCCAAACGTCCAACTTCCCGTGAGTTAAGTCAATGCTTGAACTAAGCACAAGAGAAGTTGGACGCTTGAACCCTTTAAATAGTCGAGAAACACTTAAAAATAATTCGGAGCCAAATCAACAACCCACAGGTCACGCAAAGGAAGGTTTGGCTCTATTCTGGCTCTTGATTGGCTCAAAAACCAAAACGGATGTGATACCAACCCAAAACCGGAAAGTGTGTGACAACTCTCAAAATGACTTTATTTGGATTTAATTTATTGTAATTCCTTTCTAGGTAAAAGAGAAAAAAATCATATGACAAGGAGAATAGAACTCATCAGGTGGATTTTTTTTAAATACTTCCCTTGAGAAACTATAAAAAAATATTTTTTTTGTAATTTAAGGTTGAGCTTTACAGCGCCCAAATAAGGCTTTATCTGATTTCATTCTTTCAACTACCTTCATCTGCTCGTAATTTGTCTCATTTTAGTCTGCCATTCTTATTCTATTTAGAATATTACATTGCCGAAAAATCCCAGAACTTTTAATGAATCGCAAAAAAATTTAACCCACAAAGAACACAGTTATGCGTCATTCCGATCTTTCTGTAATTTTGATTGTAATCAAGAAAAAACGATTCCACAACATTCATGCATTTCAAAGCAACCTTTAATTAAAAAACTCCACAGTCGCTAATCTTTTCGACAAAATAATAGAATGATACATGAATTTTTTAAGTTTGTATAGAATCCGTCTGCTGAATTCACGACTTTTCTGGGTTATTATTATTATTATTTTATTTGGTGAGCGCTGAAAGCTCGCTAATTTATGCTTATTTTGATCACGCGGTATCACCTGATATAACTGAACTCTGTTCATAAAACTGAAATTCAAAGTTTTCTTGCTTAATTACCTTATTCTGAGAAAATTTTTTGATAAAATGATATCTACCTTTTAAAAACATTTCAAACTGAACTACAGCGGGAACGGAAAGCGAACTTTGGACTGATAAAAGTGCCTTCAAATAAGCTGGACTGATAAAAATGCCTTCAAATAAGCTGGCCTGAACAGCGAAAACATCTTGCATAGTAACAGAAGTGTTCCATTTCTATGAAAAGTTCTTATTCAGTATTTTATTACGCTCCTCGAACGGCACCAAGCCGTTGTCTTCGAGATCTATTCTAAAAAAATGTTTTTTCAATAAAGTGAGATTTACGCTCCTACCTTCTAAACTGATTTTCTCAACTACAGCGGCCGGATGAAAAAGCAAACTTTGGACTGTTAGCAAGCTGGCCAGAACAGAAAAAAATCTTGCACACGCCGACGAAAAATGTCTCATTTCTATGAGGATCTAGAGTTCTTGATCAGTGTTTTATTTCGCTCCTCGAATGGCAGCCATAAGCATGTCCCAGCCGTCGCCTTTAAATTGATTCGGCTCATTTATTGTTGCGGTGTCCGCCAAACCAAGACTGTAACATTCACCTGGAGGCCAGTGAGAAGGAATCTTATTTCCAAAACAAACAGGAAATATTTTGCTCCTTAGCTGTACTTGGTCTTTAGTAAAATCTTCACGCGGTATTGAGCTCGAGATACACACAACAACAATGTTATTAGGGACCTCCAGCCATTTCACAAAACGTTCCTTGATTGCTTCGCGTTCGTTTTCCGAAAATTCCACAGTGTCGTCATCAGGCGAGACTTTGACGCATCCATAGGGTTTCGCAGCATTTAAAGCGTCGCAGAAATGATCTATAATGTCGCTTGTGTGCTCTGATTTTGGATTGTATAGTATAAGCACACGCTTCACAGTGTTGTTTGCCATCCCTCAGCATCAAGTTCTTTCACTTTTCAACCGGCTGAGTGGATATGACAAAGATTTCATTTTCACTTTACATATAAGAAAATGTTATGTATTTTTAATGTTGTTTTCATTTCAACCTGCAATTTTTGAAATTATTGTCACGTGAAATAACAATAACGCATATCGATTACTCAAAGAGAAAGGGTAAATTATGTTTTATTTTGCCACGTGCCTAGTCTGTAGGCGAACTATTCTCAGTGCGAAAAGTACGTATTCTTTTTCGAAACCTTTAGAAAAAAAGCTGATTTATTTACTTGCTGATGACATTTGATTTAAAACAAAATTTAAGAACCTACCTTCATTTATTATGCGAATCTGTTAGAGGACTCTTATTGAGTTTATATAACCTCAGTCTTAACGTCATCATGTGTGAAAACTTTCAAAGTGATTTTATTGTAATTATTTTTGAGGTAAAAGCGAAAAAAAAGCATATGACAGGGACAATAGGACTAATCAAGTGAATTTTTCAAGTACATCCTTTCAGAAACTTCGTAGAATCGTACGGTTCTATTTTAGGTTACAGCTTCACAGCGCCCAAATTAAGCGTTTATTTGATTTCATTCTTTGAAACTTTAATAAATTGATACTTAAGAATCTGCCTTCATTTATTCTGCGAACTTGAATTTTAAAGGTATAGAGGACTCTTATCGTGTCTATATTATCCCAATCGTAACGCCTGCTTAAAGATCAGAGTTGGAGGAAATCGAGAGAATCTGGCGAGCCCTCGGGATTGACTGCATCACGCAACTGCCTTAGTGTTTAGAAAGGGCTATGTGGCTATGAAGAAAAATAAAAGGGCGTCTATTGCTGAAATATTTCTCAAATGTGCACACTTAATTGTCTAAAACATCACAGCTGCGTTTATATACTCTAATGAATCTTATCACCTCAACCGACCAGTGAAACGGGATAGACAATAAACATCATCAGCACAAAGGTTTTTTTAAGCGACTATCTATCACTACTTCTTTCACACAGCTCGCGGGAAAACACACCTTCGCTCTCGCGAATCCAGATAAAACCGCATTCATCGTCGAAAAAACGAAATTCTTTGATTCTCTTCTGTAGAAACATCTCGTTTACGAGGAAAGAAGATTACTTTATCATCTGTTTGAGAATTAGCTGACGTGTGAAAAAGTTTCGAGCACAACGACTCCTTGTGTTTGAAAAATTTATTTTTCGTATGTTTGTTAGGAACATATTTACGCATAAACTCTCCATGTTGACCATTTTCGATTTCTTCAAGTTCTTTCGCTCTAGTATTTAAAAAAATATAGAAGAAGCCACAGAGGTTTTTGTACTGCCAACTAATAGATTTTGTTTGTTACTTAGCCTTTCATAAGACAGCTGTATGTCGGTGCTTTGACGACCATTACCGCTGAAAGTGCATGTAAATATGCGTCAATGCTCTCTCTGGAAATATAAATGTAAGTGCTGATGAGCCTTCTGGAAAATTGATTCTCGAGACATTAAGTTGGCAGCTGAGTTCGTGCTCGTAAGTTCCCTTTCCTTTCATAGGATAATTTCCCACGTTACCGCTTTTCCGAACTTAAGGACAGGTGTTTGTAATATGAAAGCCGTGAAAATGACTTAGGGTTGCTCTCTTTGATGGCCTATAGTCTATTGTATCCGTTTCTTAGTTTTGAAATTCTTTCCGAACAAATATTATAATTGAATGAAATCGCTTAACTACAAAAAGACCAGTTTTCCGCTTCTTTTGTTCTGCAATTCAATTATAGTAAATTTAGAGAACAATAGAGGCACGCACTCCATAGCACTCAAGGAAGTATGTTGGAAAGCTTTTTAGATTACATAGACGACCGCGTGGCGATCAAATTGACGATTGTTTTACGATTACGAAGTAAAGTAGGCTAGAGGTCAGGTCGGTTGCCGACATGAACTAAAATAAATTTACTGTGGAACCAAACGCTGTCTAGTCCTTGAGGTCCGCGTAGCAAGTTCGCTTGAAGTAGGTCTCGAGTCGATCCGTGAGCCAGGGAAACCTTGACGAGTTTTCTTTCCCGCTGCCAAGTGGTTTTTACCGAGCTATTATCCCGGTTATTGTTGCGTTCCCAGCAAAAGTACTTTTACTGCGAAAAACCTATCGTCACAATTCACGTAGTCAACGCCCTTATAGTGCAAAACTTTGGTAGCTTTTTTTAAGCTTTAAACGTAAATGAACAAATAGTTTGAGCCGGATTAACTCACGTGTTCAATAACATTACATGATCAAAAGAAGAACTCACTAAAAAAAGATTTCGTAGACCAAACAAACAAACAAGAACGTCATAAAATAAACATTTATTCGTGCCACAAATTAGCTGAACCTAGTGGAAAATGTTGAAAATCAAACGGCTCTAGTTACTATCCGAAAGCAAGTTTAATTTGTTTAAAATACAGATTATGACTGTTTCAAAAATATTTGGCCGATTCATTTTCATCGTGATTTTAATACTGCCAACGTATATTTTGACACTATAGAGTAATTTTCTGTGGAGTGCCGTTTGAGCAATGTTCAGATTATTACAATGGCCAATCAGAGCACAGGAAAATTCAAAGGCAAAGGGAGAGGAGCCAATGAGAGTTTAAAAAAAAAACATGGAAACGACGTGAAATTTGGGAAAACAATGGTGACGAAAATACGATCGGACTTAGATTCCTATCTTATTGGTTGAGACATTGGCGGGAGTTCATACCTGGACCAATCACGGAGGGAGTTAGATTTATATCAAAATAATCCTGGATTTAGATTACTTCAGAAACAATGGAAAACTGGCTTAAAATTACTGGATTACTGGCTCTTTTGCTACATCTAGATGACCTGTTCAAGTTCCATTCCGTTCACTCTGCTCTAACAACGGCAATAAGTTCTTTCAACGGTTCTTCAAAATCGCTTGGGCTTCTCACAGCTTTGAAGTCGACGTTCAAAGAAACACATTCCTTCCATGAAGTCGGACATTTTCCAAAGGAAAACGCCACGATCTTCCCTCCTTGCAAATTAATATCATCCGCGAAAGGCTGTACATCTTGACTTGACAGCAAGCAAACGAGAACCACGCCACTTTGACCCAGCCATTCGTTAATCCACTGCTTCGCATCCGTGAGGGAATTACCAGAAAGACAACTTGAGACATCAAGTTCCAGGATTTTCACATCTCTCTCTTTGATTACTAAGCTTCCTGGAGGTTTAAAGGCGTTTACTGCATCGCAGAAATGATCAACGGCATCCATTTGTGGCTTGGACCCTACGTCGTGTAAAATTAGCAAACGGAGATTTTTGGAGCTGTTTTTTCCTTTGGAGACTATCTTTGGATGTACTGGTTTTTCCTTTCCTTTTTTCGACGGATCGTTGCCCATGATCTGCGGAGACAGGTTTCATATACATATTTGATAAGTACAAAACAAGAAAAGCTAGTCAGTATATACCGCTCAGGTTACACCGATGCGCTTTCTAGCTAGTTCGGAATGAGAAATTTATGGTTCCCCTTCTTGAAAATGTGAGCGCTTGTTCGAGTAAGGCGAATTAATTAATTATTAACGGTCATGTTATAAATATAACAACAAAATAAAATAACTGAAATCATATTTTGTCTATAGGCTTTTGATCCGATTTCATCAGTAAGGTCGCCAACGATGTAAAAGCTATAAGTTTAAAGGTCTAGATCGAATAAGATCACCAGCCTTCGCAGAAATAAGCTAAAGACAAAATATAAACACACGCGAACGTTTTGCTTAATATGCCTCGCCTCACTCTGCCCACCCACCGGGCACCTCAAGTTTTTTTTGCATGGGATCGATGGCAAAATTTCTAGGAGTGTCTGAACATCTCAAAACTAGGTTTTATCGCCTTTGATATAGCAGTAAGTTAGATAAACAATCCTTTTTCGTCGGCAGTAATCTTAAATCACATGCAATCGCTTGATGGATGGAGAATGCATCATATGATTCACTCGAGATGTTTAGGCTGAGTTCTGTTCAGTTATTTTTACGCTCACAGCTTACATAGAAAGATAGCCATAACAAACAAAACACATCGCCAAATCTACACGTCAAAAAAAAAAAAAGCAAAATGTAAATAAACAAAATACGAAAAATTCCCAAAATCAATTCGAGTGTGACTTACTTACAGGTGAGGTAAAGACACCTAGATTGTATGCCCTCAAGGTAGGTAGCGTGACATGATGTCATGAATTAAAGAGCTAGATTTAACGTTCAATGTCATTAAATATTGGAAGAATAGTGATTCAGTTGATGCTGGTACAAAAGATATAACAGCCGTCAAGAAATTGGAGTAACAGACGCAGATATAGTAGTGTGAGACGTGATCAGTGGCGTGATTTTGCGAGAAAAATTCTATACATTTTGGTGAGACGAAGACAGATCTTAGAGAAGCAAAGACAGTCGCTTGAAGCAATCTACATATAGTGGTCATCTAAGGCCCAATATAGCTTTAAAATACATCAAATTTTACTTTCACCTTGGTGAAATTAAATGGCAGGCAAATTGAAGCGCTTTTAAATATGCGTTCGCCAATTAAGTCAATCGAGAAGAGTGCCATTCGACTAAAATGCTTTAAACCATTTGAATCAGCGCGTAATCAAGCGTGAGTCGTGTGACAGAACGGCAGTAAATAATCGAGTAAACAGAAGGAAATTTGCTCACCTTTTCAAGGTAACGCTCAGTCAAGTCGCCCAGAAGCGAGATTGGAGTCTCTAGCTGTGTATTCTCAACGTCAATCGAAGACTTTGAGAAGGATTTACTATAAAAGTCGTTCCTGTGCAGCCACAAAGAATAGTATGTGAAAGATTGTGAAGTATGCCACACAACCCATATGACGTCAATGAACTTCTAGAAGGATGAGCCTGCGATTAATTTTCGTGCGACGCATTTTGGTCAGCGGTGAAAATCTGGATGTTTTTGGAAGTTTCGACAATGAATTCATGAGTAACTTTAATCAGCGATACCAGAATAAATAAAGAATTTTCACAGAATTAGACGAAAATACTTAAGTAAAACACAATTCTTTGATCATTGTAAGTTAAGCTAATCTAATTGATGAATGTATGGAACTGCAAGTTAGGCTTCCCCTTTTTGGTCAGCTTTGAAAATCTGGAAAGTTTCGACAATCAATTCATGATTAATTTTAATCAGCGATATCAGAGTACATAATTTTAAAAGAATTAGAGGAAAAACGTAAATGAAATACCATTTTTTAATCAGCGTAAGTTAAGTTAATTTTATTGTCAAATGTAAGGAACTGAAAGTTGGGCTACCCCACTAGGGGCGTGGTGGTGAAATTGCAAAGGACGCCTCTTTCCATTTTACATAAAGTATCATTTCCCCCCTGACATGATGCCCTATCTCCATTGATTTTCAAACCATGTGTTGTGCATTTGAAATGACGGCGATTTTTGGTGGAACAAAGAAAAGAGGATGCAAAAACAAATATGTCAGAGGCAGTTACTCTTTTAAGTCTGAATGTTCGCAGTTAAACCCAATCGTTGCAAAGCATCTTTTGACGTGACACTATACAAACCCTTATCAAAAGTATAGTAACGTTGTCCGTCTTTAAACTCACCTGTTTTTTTCCAGAGGTTGTCTAGGATTTTCCCTAAAATTGATCAAAGGTATCAATAAAAATCTGCATCTAATACAGATTATTATAATTTCAACTCACTATCTCTTTTCTGATTGGCCGAAAGTGACAATGAAATTTCGAAATCAGCACCTGGGACGTCATCTAGCTACAGATTACACAATAATCATGTCAAGGACACTCACGGTCACGGATAATCCTGTTATGTATGACCGCGGTGCATGATTTCTAAGGGTAATCACGTCAAGTTCGCGCCCTTTGCGTTGCTTGCTGATTGGTATTTTTTCTACACGTTTAGAAAATAAATTATTAGTTCCACTTATCGTGGTGACCATTTTTTTTTTCGTTCAATGTATAATAAAACAATTAGATTCGGTTTTTGTCATATCCAGAGTAGTCAAGGTCTCGGTAAGGGTTATTAGCCAAAGTCGAATAATTGTTTAGAATTACTGGTTTTTTTTCTCTTTAGTCTGTACATATTACAGAGAGAGGTAAAAAAAACTAGTGTAATCCTGAAAAAACCCCCGACACTCAGTTGAACATTTATCCGCACTGTTCGATATGACGGTGGGCCGACGCAGAACTTGAGTTAAGCTGAGTTTTAAAATTTATCCGATGTGATTTATAGGGGGCGTTATTTAATAAGGGATAATCCAACATATTTTTCTATTCTTGGTTACCCTGCATGCAGTGCGAAAAAACAAATTAGAAAAGAAAAGACATCAGTCAAAGATCAAATGGAATTATTAAGCTTGTTATTTAATGGAAGGCTTTCTCAGTACCCGCCAATTTCCCATTCACAACAGATTTATAAAAACGACGGATCTGATTTAAAATAGATACATGGTACAAAGATATTGGATGAAATACAACAGGAACTTAGCAATAAAATCAGAAAATCAGAAAACAAACGGCGGAAATAACGGAACTTGTCACATCCTCTGTGTTAGCAAGTTTAGTTCCTTCTATTTAATAAAATACGTCACTTAATGAAATCTTTGTTTACAATCTGCAATACCGACATTTATTTTACAGCCAAGTATTAAACAAGAATGAAACAAATCAATATTTTACAAGCATTTAATGAGCTAAGAATCAACATTCGGGAAGGTGTAATAACTATTCAAAGAAGTTTGTTAACAAAGCGGAAAACGCTATTATTTGCACAAACAGCAAATACGACGTTCATTTGAAATCATATCAATTTTGATCTTAAGCAAGGCTGAATGAGGTAGCTATCAGTACTAATAAAACCGTCAAGAATTTCGTTTGACTCGCGAAATCAAGGCATTGTTTTTTTTGACGACAGAATTGAAACCAGACCAAGGAAGGAGAAACTTAGAAGTGCGGACTCCATTCGTTGTCTTGGGTAAGAAAATATTTTAGCGTTAAATCTTGAACGGAAATCACAAGACAGCTCCGGTAAGATATCAGACTGAATTCGAAGGTTTTGGGCACAAAAAAACTTCTGAGACCCCTCTGTATTAACCCTAATTATATTAGCTGTACTCCATACTGAAATCATACAGTTTAGTTTACATTTAGAACTGTAGGATGTAAAGGAGGAAAAAAAAACGATTTGATGATGAAGACTTTTAATTGATGCTTTCGATAGGTCTTTATTCACTAATCTGGCAAGTCTGAAAAAGTCAATCAAAGATCAATCCCTACAGCAAAGTTAGAGAGTTAATTCAATTTTTCTGAAGATACCCGCATTCAGTGACTTAAAACTGATGATAAAGAACTTGCTTACAGAGTCTAGTTCTTGACTAGTGGCTGACTGTTTCAGTGCAGATTCTAATAAAAATAGGGCATACGTTTCTTCACTGCCGCGCCTGCTCATAATTTTAACTGAAAAAGGAGACGCGCAAGATCTCTCGCGAGGCGAAAAATCCACGCGAGTGCATCTCGTCGTAACCTGGATTGATTCTTGTTGCAGAAGCTATGTACTTATGTAAATAGGGATTATCTACGCAAGAAATCCTTCAGCTTCCACCTCACGTCTTGTTACTTGTCTGCATATGAACGGATGGCGTGGCTTGACCTCACTTAGTTTATACGTAGATATGATGTCACAGTTCAAATTCTTTTCCTTCTTCAAAAGCTTTCTACTTCATCAAGAACAATACAAAACAAATCTCTCTTGATCTGTCAACAAACCTTTATGCCGAAAAGCAAACTGTAGTTAAGTCATCTACATAAAAATTCAAAGGGGCCATGCTTGTTTACTCAAGGCCAGCCCGAACAGTGCTAGTAATTTCGTTTCTATGTATGTTGCCGTTGCGGACAATTTAGCTCTGAAATTTTCAACACTCATTCCCAAATAGAACAATCTGAGTCGAAGGTATGTATGATAGCATTCCATTGTTGTGATTAGGAATTGTCTACTACCGACTAATAACATGCCTTGAATTCAATCACTTTGTGGACGCAACAATTTGCTTAACAGTCTGTTAACAGAAGTTTTAGTTCCACATAAAGTTTCCAAATTAAAGCCATTTAAGTTTCGAGAGTCATTCAAAATTATTTCCTCCACACTTTTTCGCGTCCATCGTCCATCATTTCCAATCCCGCCTCAGCAAATTAAGAAAATTTATGCCTTTAAAGAATGAATGATTTTATGTAGCTAGCCACGCCAGATAATGTTTCATTAGTTAGGGTCAGTTTACATACGGGAATCTAAGTTATGAGTACTTAAATCCATGTAGACCAGCTTTGAAAACGTTTTTCCAAACCTCGTCCCTCTCAAGGCAGTTCATTCGTGTAGGGTGCCATCGGGTTCACCTTTGCTGGAAAAAAATCACGATTCTAGATAATTTAATTCAGTTCAGTTGTTAGCAAATAAACGGCCACGATTGTGACCAAAAGATGGCAAAATCTTGATCTCATTTTCATAACTTATTCCCAGTAAACAGAACTAGGCCTTGGCAATGTGCTCTATGAGTTTAAGTAAACGATCGGCAGATGAGACTTTTCTATCCTCTCTAGATCTGTTGCCTGTGGTTTTTAATTGTCTCTCAGTTTAGTTTCAGAGGAAGCCAGAATATTCCGTATTGTTCAAAACTGAATCACACTTTCTTTACACAGGATACCCACTCAACAACACGATGATTGGCTTTCAATTAACTTCTGTGGCTCTCCTGTGCACGATGTGTCTAGTAAATGGATATGCAGGTATTGAATTCTACAGAAATTTAATTCAACACCTAACTGGTTTATGAAAATGGAATCAGCCAGATCTTTCGGCTTTTTCCTATACCCAGTCTCCTCCTTCCTGCATTGTATTAGTCTTGTGCCCAAGCTTCCCACTGTCAATTGGCTGCGGAATCGATGTGGGGGATCTTGGTGCAGGTTTACAGAATGATGAATAAGTGCGACATTTTGTGGATAAAAATTACTGAGGGAAGGGGAGGCAGGTACTGAATGTCCACGAGTCTAAATATTTTCAAAGCTTAATACAGAACGAGAACGAGAGTAACCGGCTGACGCACGCGCATCGCGCAAAGAAGTTGAGATTCTCTGAGCGATTTCCTTTCCCCACCCTCCCCCTCCTTCTTCTCCAGTATTTCCCTTGTCATTAGCGTTCAGTCCTCCAACGGTCTTTTATGTGTTCATGGCTATCAATGAGCGAAGGACGTAAGATTAAGCAGAGATTTGTAGATAGGATGAAAAAAAAAGGGTGAATTAATATTTCGAACACTGTTGACCAGTGTGTATGATTTCCAGGGTGAAACTAAAAAATTGAATTGTTTAAGAAGAAAAAACATTTATGTTTTCTTAAAGGGATTTTTGGCGATGAGTGCCCCGTTGAACTTTCACAAAAGACTTCCAGGGCTTGCCAAGAAAGACGTTATCGACAACTGCTGGCTAATAAGAATATCTATCAGTTGGTCCCCATTTCATTTCGTCCTAATGAGCCAATCAGGTGGTTGAACATGACAAGTGATAAGATGGTAAGTTGCTCTACAGACTCACATTCCGTCTATCGGAGGTCTGGTGATTAATTGGTTAATCTCTATCCATTCAGAACACATTTTGATAGAGTGCGATGGAGGCAAAACCAACGAAACCACAGCAGCCAATCAAAGGATAGGAAAATTTTACAGGGAGCCAATAAGAAACCGAAAAAAAAAAACTCGAAACAACCTGAAAAGTGGGAAAGCGCATATGACCAGGTCACGATAGGTTATAGCTTTGCCTCTGATTGGTTGGTAATATGGGTTGAACTTTCAACACCAATCACAGAGCACCAAGCAAAAAAAAAAACTTATGTAATTTCGGATTACTTCGATACTCATCTGAAAAATACTCTGCCCAGCTTATTGCCCAGTGATTATCTATTCGTTTCCTGTAGTTTATGACAGTACTCTTTCTTTTGTCCAACATGACGCACGGGTTTTAGACGGTTTCAAATATCATTCCTGATTACTACACGGTGATAAAACTAAGAAAAATGAACTTCTATCCATGGTTCAGCCGTGGTATTTTAACATTCAGGAAATATTTCTCCAGCATTCGATAGTCTTACATGCGATCAACAAGTTGCGATAAAAATTATGGGATTAATGGTACTGCAGTTTAATAACATTTCTGGGATCCTAATGCCTTTGAAGATGGTGACTGATTGTTAAAAAAAAGGAAGAAAAAAATTTTTCAAATTTAAGAAGGAACCTTACCCTCCCAAAGTCAATTCAACTAACAACTACGTACCCCACAATATCTTTCATCTTCGGCTCTTTGTAATTTTATTTCCTACGTTAATGGTAGACTATATGTCTCTTATCATGTAATATCTCCATTACCTACCAGTCTATTTTCATCAAATTTCGGTGAAAATTACACATATGTGAATAAATGGCTACTACGAATTACCAGAGTAAAAGCAAAATCCACCAGAAAAGTTGTAGAAAAAAAATTTCAGTCTTTAGGGGTTAAATAATATTAATAATTTTATTTATAGTTATTATTACATTATATAGTAATTATTACATTATATTATGTATATTATAGTTATTATAAAATTACCTTGAAACGTTCGAAGGAAAATACAGTGGTGTTTTTGCCTTATTTCAAGAGCTTTTTATGGTTTGTTTTGTTTCCTTCAGAGAGCTGTATTCAGTAAACACCCGTTCGAGCAGTGGGAATTTAATATATACCTTGCAAAAACCGCGGGAGGTGCTGAGATTTTGAAACAGTGGCACAAACTTAATGGAGGAGAAGATATACAAAGTTTCGCAGACTTTGTGAAGATATACACTTTCTTCCGAAAAGCGCAAAAACAATTGGGGGTAAGCAGATGTAAAATTTTGATTTAGAATAGGCTAAGAAACCTCATTCTTTTGATGAATTCACAAGATGATTCTTGTTCGCTCACAACTCACCTTGTGTTGGCTCATGGAATGATCGGAAATTGATTGCCGCTTTTTTTGTTTGCAGTTTTATTAATTATTTACGTCTATATGTAGCGCTCAAAAAAATTTTTTCCCGATAGGATCCGTATTTCAAAAATCCCTCCGACGAAGAACCGTTCCAGAACATCATCAAGTACTGGATGCGTGATAAAGTGTTCGCTGAACAGAGGCTCGCGGGAGTCAATCCTATGACACTGATGAGGATCTCAACTGATAGGGGTAGAAAGAATTTTTTGATATGATCGTTGAATGAGGCAGGATAGGACTGAGCGCTGGAAAATGGTGCTTGACTTTGATTGTCACAGCAAGCTATCTAAGTCACATTACATAGTGGGCGTGGCTAGGAGGGAGGGGTCTATAGTGCACACGATCCCCTTTTTGCAAAATTGATGATTTATATTGGGAAAATAGGTAAAAAAAAACTCTAAAATGGCCTAAGGAAACTAGAATAGGGCCTCCTTTCAATAATCTCAGGTTTACGCCTCTTTTTCACTTATGCAGCATTTGATAACCTTTTCTACAAAGTAACAAGTATAACAGCACAAGAAAGCGCTTTTTAAGTTGTCACAAATTGGACTGCATTTTTTTATGGGGACAGCAGAAAAAAGAGATTTTTTTTCTATTAACCCTGTCAATTGGGAGCACAGGATACACATGTCATTAATTATGTTCAGTTTAACAAATTTTTGTTCTTGTCTCACAGAGAATGTTGGTTTGAGGTGGAGCGAGCTCAAGAAAGTTTTAAATCAGGAGTTTGATTGGGAAAATCTTATAATTAATACTCCAAATATGCCAAAGATCTCACTGCCAAAAGTAAGTCCTATTTAGACGAAAGTTTTTGAAAGTGTGAATTGAGGCGGCAAGGCCATCCAAATATTTCAAGCTGATCTCCTTCCCATTGACTCACAGAGTTAGTTTTACAGTGAGGGAAATTTGTAGAATTTAGTTTTAGTTTGGGAAGAGTCAACCAATAAGAGACGATCCCATTAAAGGACGCTGATTGGTCAAGGAGAACAGGAAGAGTTTAAGCAAAGTTTTCGAGACGCAAGAGATACTAAAAAGACTGAAATTTTTTAGATTCATGATTTTATTACTAATTTAAAGAGCTGCCTCATTAGAAGATCAATTTATTCATGTCAGTATATAATAAGTTCTAGACAGCTTTCAGTAGGGATATTTGAGAACCGGGCCACACATCTGTTTTTGGCCTAAGTAGTGAGCTTAGTTTTGTCGGTTTGAAAGCGAAAACAGGAAATCTGACGGCCATCCTGGTTTAGAATCATCAAATGCTCCTATCTTTCATTGGTCTTCTAAGCCGAGCTCCTTGGCAAATTACCACTAAGTTCTTAGTGATATCCGTGGAGCGTGATTTACAACCTTTTCCCGTTGTGATCCCTGCCACACGACCCCTCTCCCGCTTTCCCCCACACAACCTTTATCTACAATCCTCCATTCATCCACAGGCAATAAGCAGCAAAATGGTGTTTGTTTTACGTTATCCACTTTTGGATAATCTACCAGCAATGCCAGACATCATGGAGTCGCGTCCTCATAGAAAGATGTGGGATCCTACTTCACCGATAACGTTCTTCGCTGTCCATCCAAACAACAGAAATAATCTGATCCCAATAGCCATTCAAATGGACGTCAAGCCTGGTATGAATATTCTCTGTACAGCATACCACGTGCGCTGTGAGCATGCGTAAGAAATTCTCAGTCCGGAAAAAAACAAGACCCAGAAAAAGAATGTCGATTATTGTAAAAAGACCTTATCCATCTGCGTCCACTTGATGAAAGTGACCGAAAAGTATCTTGGTCCACTTTGAGGAGGGAGAGAAACTTTCGGAATTACTTAGTTTCCGCTTGACTTTTGAACGTTTGTTCAATATAGGTTGCAATTTGATAAAAAATTTTCTTTAATTTCATTTTTAGGTTCTCCAGTTTACACGCCGAAAGACGATGGCCTCTGGATGCTGGCAAAGCTCAGCGTCCAAGGCGCAGATCTCGGCTACAACCAAGTCGCTGAACATTTGGCGAAGACGCACCTTCTTTTGGAGCCCTTCTGCGTGAGTAAGGACAGACAGCTGTCCGAGAATCACCCACTTCATCAGATCATCAAGTATCACTGCAGGTTTTACATCATTTTTAAATTTTTGATTTTGGCAATTTGCATCTAGATAGGCGTAATATGAGAGATATCCTGGTCATGATCGTAACTTGATCGTGATTTTGTCGTATAGAAATCTTACTCGTGCTCGTGCTCGTTATCGTATCGTATCGTGATCGAAATCATGTGCGTGATTGTTAACACGATATCATCGTGATTGTATCGCCATTAAAATCGTGATTGTGCTCATATCGTAATTTTTTCGGGATCGCCATCGTGATCGTAACAAAATTGTGACCGTGATCGTGATTATCACTATCATTGCAGAGGCATCAGTATAACAGATAAGTTGGCCTTTCAACTTCTGTTAGGACCGAATGAAAACCTGCACAAGCTGTTCCCGTACGGTTATCGTGGAGCTGTAAACATTGCTCTGAAGTCCTACAGGCAAACAAGTTGGAAAGATACAGATTTTATGGGAAATATTAAGGTAAAGCTTATCGTATACCGGTATTTTTCTCCAAAATTTTATCCTGTACTCGTAGGCGTACAATATAATAAGGTATGGTTCTCCTTAGTTGACAATGGTTGCCCAATAGGTGGAGCAAAACATACACACGTTCACGCTGGAGCCTGTAAAACGCAAGTTTGGATTGGGAGCGGAAATTATAATGAACGGTTTTCTAATTTTAATCTGCATCCAAGGGATTGACCTCAGACTATCGGATTTCGCGGCTGGAAGCGACTCCAACTGAGCTTTCAAAAAGCTAGGTACTTCATTGCACGTAAGTGCCTGACGTTTGCTATTTTCACCTTATCTCCAGAAACGCGGACTGGACTTCAGAATCCTCCGTTACTTTCCTTACAGAGATGATGGTAAATTCATCTTCGATACGATCCAAAAAGCGGTCCGAGACTATGTCAATCAGTAAGTTGCGTGTGCATATGCGTGCATAAGCGTACTTATTTCCTGATCAGTGAGCCAATATTATCGTATATTCAGGCTATACAAGCATTGACAGCCTATTTAACTAGTTTCTCTTTTTCTCCACTCCAGGTATTACGAATGTGACGAGGACGTACAAAGCGACTATGAGCTGCAAAATTTCATGAATGAGGTATCTGCTGACGGCGTAGGGATTGATGGAGGCAATGGAAATGTAAGAAAAGCAAAATTTTTGTCTTTTGAAGCATTCTATGAAGTTTGCTGGCCCATGAATTTTCTCGCACAGGAAATCACTTGCACGACTCGGATCAAAGATCCCATCGTAATGAGGAGGGCGTTGATCGCAGAAGTGTCTCTAGCGAGTACAAATAGTCCCCGGTGAGGCAACATTCTGCAGATGAATCAGACTAACGTATTGCTCTTTCAGGTAAAGGATCTTCCCAATGAGTTGACCTCAGTTGATAGTCTTATGGCTTTCCTGACAAGACTTTTGTGGCAACTAAGCGCACAACACGCAGCCTTGAATTATCCCGTGGCAGACTATGGAGGGTTTACACTCAACATGCCCACGAAGCTGTATCAAGATTCACGAGTCTCCGATGACGTGTTTTCCTTGTTCAGTTTTCCTAATGCTAACATTTCCGCGGTGAGCATTCGTTCCTCGTTATATCACCACATAGTTTTAATTTCACCAAGAGATTATAAAAGGTTAATTAACAGTTTATATTATGGCCTGCAGTGCAATTCCTCCACGTGCCTCATGTCACAACTTGATTTCAGGGTTTAAGAATGTCACCCGGTTAGTTTAGTCGTTTGAGTGTGTGATTTCCCCTGCGGAAGTTCGGGAGCGTCAGCTCCATTATAGAACCAACTCAATGGTCTTGAAATAATTGAAATGAATGCATGTGCAAATGGTCTGGCGATGTAATATTTTAGTGAAAGGACGCTATACCCAGCATACAAACTAGGTCCTACCCCCTGTATTTTCAAAGTCGAGTGGTTAGAACTGATCGTTAACGAAACTAAGCACAACGAGCACGGGGTAATCGAGGGTGGGTACACAGGAGCAAGGTACACGGGGAACGGGGCACGGGGCACGGGGCACGGGGCACGGGGCACGGGGCACGGGGCACGGGGCACGGGGCACGGGGCACGGAGCTCGGATTACGGAGCAGGATAAAAAGAGCATGGGATACATGGCCTAGGTCTCTAAGTGCATGTAGCGCTCTTGTGTTTTTTCTGTGTCTCAGCAGGTCTAAATAAAAACAAACTCGCTAATTTCTGTTCTGTTCTGTTCGCTACACGCTGAATGATAACGAAGGCGCAAACAGGACAACACTAAACCTTTCAGTTAATGACGTAATTTTATTGTAATCAAACTAATACCTACTGCTGTTTTTTCTTTCAAAAGCAACACGCAATTGTTGCCTTCTCCCTGACAAATTACCGTTACGATAGTCTCTTCGACTACGGAAGCCAACTGCCGGACAAACGCGGAAGGGATGTAATATCCAAGTGGTTTAACTTCCTTCAAAGACGCGTGCAGCCGAGCTTAGAGAAGAGGAATCAAAACCGGTTCAAAGGGGATCATTTGACCTACCCCTACCTACTGCCTCGCTGGATACCGAACGGCGTACAGACATAAAGAATACTCAATAAGATTGCGAGATAGAGGGAGAGTGGTTTTGGTTTTTTTGTTTCTTTGGATTGAAGAAGAAAAGTTCCGAAACATGATAATGATTTCTACATTGTTCAAACCATGTTAAGCGATTAATAAAGCAGAACTATTAATGAAATTTTGATCTTGAGTTTACAGATGAGTATTTTTTCCTGTATGTCGATATTTAATTTCGTTTTAGTTTTAGAAGGGGAGTGGAAAGGATGCCGCGTATTTCCGTTCAGCGAGTGATATGAGCGCGCAAGGACAGCCTGAGGGTTCTAGCGCCAGACCCCTTACAGACCTTGCGCTCGTTTGCATCTCGCAGGCTTGGCCACTCGTGCCGCAGCGTTGACCCTTTAACTCCCAAGATTTCATTGGTAATTCTCCTTACTGTCTGCCAAAAGATTCTCATTACGTTAGTTTGGAGAATTTGGTATCGGATCAATCAGTAATTGCTTTTTTTTTTTCAAATTCTAAAGCTATCTAGCGTCTGCTCATTCCATGTTTCTAAAATTGATCTAGTAAGCCGTATAATAACAACACGCTATTGTTGCAGTTCCTTCTGCGATGGAACTGCAACAGGTGGGGGTATGGTATATGGGGTTTAAAGGAAGGCGCCGAAAAAGATTGCAGCTCCGTAGAAGAATTCTTAGAGGAAGAACTTTTCAGTAAGCACATGGGCCTCGATAATATTGAAGTCATGCGAGCGCACCGTACGAAGATCAACCAAGCGGCTGCGAGCGCTACCGCTCCGCAGTCAAGGCCTATCCATGTCTACTTACTTAGATATCGTGATAAAGGACGAATTTTAAAGGCTGCAGCGAACACCCTGAAAGATAACCCTTTCTGCGACAGTCAGATATTCATATCTGACGACGTGTCAAAATCAGTTCGAAGTGAAAGAGCCAAACTACGGAAAGATCATTTAAAGCAACTTAAAGAAAGAGAAGGAGTCCAGTTCGCGTTCATCCCATGGTCAGTTCCCGCGCAGATACTGTATAAAGAAATCGATTCTGAAGGTCTCAAGTCCTTTAAAATCAGACATGAGTAATCCTTATGTTGCTGTTTTGTTGTCATTATATACTGCGTAATTGTATTTATAGCTAAATGAACTGTATGATTTATAGTTTTGTTTACAATTTCGGCGCAGGCAAAACTGCTTGTCACTTTTAATACCATAGTATAATACAACCATTTGCCATGGAGATCTCGGCGAAAGTGTGCAGCAACCGAGATGGTAAGTGCGCTTTCGTTTGTTTGTATATTTTGTGTGTTGTTGTTTTGTGTCTGTGTTGTACTTCTTGTTCAAAACTTAAATTATTCTCTTACTACTTTTACATTTGTTTTGCTATTCTATTCATTTTCCGAGCAAATAGCACCTATTATAAAAGTGATAACACTTATTTATTCTTACATTAAGAATGCATAATTCGAAAGCTAAGCCTGAAAGCATCAAATTTCTTTCCTTGAATGTTAGAGGCCTAAGCAACTTTCATAAACGTAGGGCAATTTTTTCCTGGTGTAGAAAGCAAAAAGCCGATTTAATATTTTTACAAGAAACTCATTCCACAACAGAACGACAGGATCAGTGGCGAAAAGAGTGGGGCGCTTCTATTTTATTTTCACACGGCAGTACAAATGCTAGAGGTGTTGCAATTCTCATAAAGAATAGTTTGAACATTATTATTCAACAAAGTGAAATAAGTTCGGATGGCAGGTTTATTGTTCTAAAAGCTGCTATTAACAATGAGATATACACAATTGCAAACATATATGGCCCAAACAAAGACGCCGATGCTGTCAAGTTTTATCGTAATTTATCAAAATTATTAAGAAATGACGAATTTGGTAATGAAGAAAACATTATTATAGGTGGAGATTTTAACTGTCCTCTTGACATCACACTTGACAAAAAAGGTCGTTTACCGATTCCTCGAAAATATGTAATCAACTCTATAGATGAATTGCAAAATGAATTCAGTCTGCACGACATTTGGCGCCTAAAAAACCCAACATTGCAAAGCTTTACCTGGGGGCGTTGTTCACCTTTTATATTTTGCCGACTAGATTACTGGCTAATATCCGATAAATTACATGATTTGGTAACTAAGGTCGATATCATACCCTCGATCAAAACAGACCATTCCGCTATTTTTTTAGAACTTGAAGAAATCGAATCAAGTGGAAGAGGAGCTGGCTTCTGGAAACTAAACACTTCTCTATTGGCAAATGAAAATTATAAACATATGATAACAAACAATTTACCGACCTGGCTGGATGTAGGTAAAGATATACATGATCCCAGACTTTTGTGGGATTGGATCAAGTTTAATATAAGGTCAAACTCCATCATATTCTCCAAACAAATAGCTTCCCTTCGACGGAAACAAGAAGAGGAATTAAATGAACGTTATCAGGAAGCAGTCCTAATGTTTCACACAAATCCTTGTAACAATACGCGTCTGGCACTAGAAAAATCTAAGCAGGATCTTGAAGCACTGTACGAGGACAAAGTAGAAGGGATTATACTACGCGCAAGAGCTCGATGGCACGAACACGGTGAAAATAATAGCAAATATTTTTTAAATCTCGAGAAACGCAACCATGTTAAAAAGCATGTAAGAAAGCTGCACATTAGCGGTGTAATTTCTACTGACCCCTTTATGATTATGGATTCACAACGCAAATTTTATAAGAACTTATATCGTAGTAGAAATATTAATCTAGATAATGCAGAATCATCGATTTTTTTCGATAGTCCAAATTTACCCAGTATTTCACATGATTCAAGAATAATATGTGAGGGTAGAATAACTGCGGAAGAATGCCAGAACGTTCTCAAAACTTTTCCAACTGCAAAAACGCCAGGCAACGACGGGTTACCCATTGAATTTTATAACACCTTTTGGCCATTACTTAGTGATACTTTGATTAATTCATTTAATGAAGCTTTTATGAAGAAGGAAATGTCCCCATCTCAGAGACAGGCAGTGATTACTCTTATTGAGAAACAGGACAAGGATAGGACTTACTTAGAAAATTGGAGGCCAATATCCTTGACTAACGTCGACGCCAAAATTGCGTCCAAAGTTATAGCGACCCGTATTGTCAAAGTTTTACCCGAAATCATTGATAGCAATCAAACTGGGTACGTTTCAGGTCGCTACATAGGGGAAGCCGCAAGATCAATTCTAGATATAATGGATTACACGAAAACTTATGAAATCCCTGGATTGCTACTTTTTATAGATTTTGAGAAAGCTTTTGATAGTCTGGAGTGGAATTTTATGTTCAAATGCTTAGAAGTCTTTGGATTTGGATCCAGTCTTACAAGATGGATAGAAACCTTTTACAGTAACATAACAAGTTGTATTATCAACAATGGAACGCTCTCAGCTAGCTTTGAAATAAATCGAGGTGTAAGGCAGGGAGACCCCCTTTCTCCTTACTTGTTTATCATTGCTATGGAACTACTAGCAGTCGCTATTCGCTCATGTTCAGAAATAGATGGAATCAAAATAGATGAAAAAGAATTCAAAATGGTACAGTATGCAGATGATTTAACAGCTTTTGTGTCGGATATCAGATCTGCTCAATACCTTTTTAAGTTACTTGATCAATTCCAAAAATGTTCTGGCCTAAAGGTGAATTATACAAAAACCGAAGCAATGTGGATTGGCTCTTCCCGTAATAACATCGAAACACCTCTAGCATTGAAATGGCGTAAAACTGTAAAAGCTTTAGGGGTTCACTTTAGTTACAATAACGAAGAATCAGTGCAAAAGAATTTCTACGATAAGCTCAAAGGAATTAAATCTCAGATACGCTTGTGGAGTTGGAGAGGCCTCTCTCTGTTTGGTAAAGTTACAATTATTAAGAGTTTACTACTTCCTAAAGTTTTATACATCTCGTCAATTCTTCCTTCTCCTTTGGAGTTCATAAAGGCCCTTCAATCAATTATATATAATTTTCTTTGGAAGGGTCCTGATAAAATCGCCAGGACAGCAGTAATAAATGATGTTGAATTTGGTGGCCTAAAGGTAACTGATTTTACAACGTCAATTATGTCACTCCGACTTTCATGGATTGGAAGATTTCTAAGCGATAATTTTTATCCCTGGAAAGCGTATCTATTACATTTACTAAAACCTTTTGGTGGAGAATTTTTTCTTCATTGTGATTATAATATTAATGACTATAACATTTCCCCAATATTTTATAAGGAGATGTTACACTGGTGGTCAGATTTTCGTTCTAGATTTGATCTTGTAAGTCTACGTGAAACAATCATCTGGAACAATCATAACATTAGAGTAAACGGCAAACCTTTATTCTATTATAATTATAATAGCGCAAATATTATTCTTTTAAGCGACTTAAAATTTGATTTGAGTAACACAGAGTCCTTTAACCTTGCAAAACGTAATGGTTTAAAAGATTCCAACTTTCTGACCTGGACTGGTGTTCGTTGCGCAGTACCAAGTCATCTAAGAATTCGATGCCACGAAATTAAGAAAGATCATGTCAGATCACTGCAATTTAAAATCGGTGATAAAATCTTTGATCCAGCACTTAGCAAGTCTAGGGATTTCTACGGTTTGCTTATATCCAGTAAGGCGACAGAGTCCAGAGGCTTCACAAAGTTGAAATCTAAATTTTCTATTGATGATGTGGAAACAAAAAAGGCCTTCTCATTAATAAGGTCCTGTATCTGCGAGACATATGTGCAATGCTTTCAATTTAAAATACTAAATGACATTTTATTCACAAATTCCCGCTTAGCTAAGATAGGTTTAATACAAAGCGATCTTTGCACTTTTTGCAATACCAGTGCCGAAACAATTGATCACTTATTCTTTTACTGTGTTTACTCACATGCATTTTGGGAAGAATTTGAATCTTATTGGATCGCTATAGCCAAAGAACAAAGGAAACTTGAGTTAAAGACTATTTTAATTGGTGTCACAGATACTAATTGTTCTTTATTTAATTACTTAATCGTTTTAGGTAAGCTACATTTATGGAATTGTCGTAGGAATAATAGTCTTCCTTTTTTCCCTTCGTATAAGGAACTAGTTAAAAGAAAATATGAAACTGAATGTCACATTGCGGCTAAGTTTAATGATAGGAAGATGCTAGAGGCTAAATGGAAACCCATTTTGAATTATAATTTAATAGATACATAGGTGTGTAAGCGAAAAAAAAAACTGTAAAAAGTAGGGTAAGAATTGCAGTCTAAGGAAGTATTATATAGTAAGTAGAATAAGTAACGTCTTGTAGGTGGTATTGTAAGTAGTGTTCGTCTTGTTTTGTAAAGTAGTGTTCTTCGTGTTGCAATTAAAAAAAAAAAAAAAAAAACTGCAACAGGTGAAACGTGCAACGCTTCCTTCAGAAGCGAAAGGAAGAGAAAATAACTTGTAGATGTTTTTCAATAAGGAGACATAAATGAGACATTGTTTGAAATAACGTGGAATCTAAGTCTACCGAACTTGATAATTTTGAATAATTTTGTGTTCGGGTTTGACTTTTATCTCAGAGGTATTTCCGTGTAATATGCAAAGTTTGCGATGACAGCTTTAGTGATGCAATTGGAGACCAGTTATGCTTTGCGGGAACAATGTGTCTCCGATTCCAAATGCGTGAAATTTAAAAATTTATTCTTAGAACTAGGAGAATATAGTAGATTTTGAGGGATCATATGGTTCCCAATACTGTGGGGGGGGGGGGGTGAGTGGGGGATCAGTCGTCGTTGACAGAGCACGACAGGGACGACTGAAGAATAAGGGGTCTATTGTTTATGTAGTCTCAAGAACGCGGGAAATTGACCGTCGCCGTTCCTGAGATGGCTTTCTTTTTAGGATAAATCGTTTTTTCAGAAAGAAAATTTGAAGGGCAAGAAAAAATTAAGATAGATTTGACACGTACTGTACATTCTAAATTATAAATTTTATTGCGGAAAAAAGAGGAATACGGAATTTATAGGATATTTTCTCGTGTTATTACACGTTTGCGGAAGAGTTGTCACCTTTAGTAAAAAACTTTTAGTTTTAATATCGAATTAAAAATCTCCTTCCAAATAATTGTGACTGCAATGAATGGTCCTTATTTTCCGATCACTCGAAAACCCAAAATAATGTTTTCTGAGTGACTCAAAGAATGAGTCAAAAACCATTCATTAGAAATGCATATTTAAAAAAAAGTAACAATTTCCTGAATATTCCAATATTTTGACATTCTAATAGGCATGTCCGTTATGGAGTTTTAAAGGCTTTAATGAACCAAATTTGTCGATTTATTTTGGTTATTCGTTACCATACATCGTTTTGGCCTCTCAGCGTTCACGATCGAGTAACTTTAAATTTTTAAAACGAAGACAATGTAAGAAAAGAATTTAAGATCACAACCAGCTGCCGTTCGAATGTGACTGAGAGAAATTAAGGAGGATGGAATAATGAATAAATATTGAAATGGCTTTCTAAGGGTCTGATGGTTTAGTCAAATAACATTTTGCACCTGTCGTGGTTCCTTTTATAAATTCTGATCAGATGCGATAAGAAGAGAAAATAACTGGGAAATGTTTCCAAATAACGAAACGAAACGTTAAACATATTTTTCAAATTTCTTGACATCTACGTCCATAGATCAATTTTTAGTTGTCAGTTAAATTTATTTCAAGACTGCTTTTCATGTGGCGTGACCATTTTGCGAGATTTTTTTTTTTTATTTTGCGGATGAAGATAATTTGTGCTTTTCAGGCAAAAAATTAAATCTGTCTCTACATAACTGACAGTTCCATCAGTGAAACATCAGCCTGTGGGCGGATTTTGTACTGAAAGGACAAAAGGGAAGGAAGGAAATAAAGAATTTGAATTTGTGTTATTTCCTTTTTCCATCTTCTCTATAGTTTTATAAAGCTGGTAGTCGATTAGTCGATATGTTTCGAGTGAGTCCGAAAACAAAGAATGTGCTCTGGAAACTTGTAATTGATTCCCTTTTGTTGCTTTTAATTTGGCTAACAGACTCTGGCCTGGATGATATAAAGAAATACAAGATTTAACTGTTTCTTGGCAAGGTGGTTGCTGTGAAGAAGAATTATCCTGTATTGCTCGCAGTTCCAAAAATACCGTAGCGAAAGGAGGAAGACCGTTTTGAGAGCTGCACAATGATTGCGACGACAAACTCAACAGAGGGTGGAACACAGACGGACACATATCAAGTATCGCCGTGTTCCTCCTCCTTGTTAGTTGGGTTACAACCACAATTGATTTCTTTGTCAGCAGTTAACATTCTCCTCTCCATCACAGCTTTTCTTGGGAATTTTCTAATCCTTGTTGCCCTTAACAAAGAAACTTCCCTTTATCCACCGTCCAAACTCTTGTATCGTTGTCTGGCAACAACTGATCTGTTGGTTGGTATTGTTACCCAGCCTCTTTATGCTACTTATTGGCTGTCCTTGGTTCACGAACACTGGAGTCTTTGTCGATACGTAAGAGACGCAGTCAACATATCAAGCTTTGCATTATGCTCAGTGTCTTTGTTGACGCTGACGACCATAAGCGTGGACAGACTTCTCGCTCTATTGTTAGGAATAAGACACAGAGCAATATTAACTCTAAAGCGAACACGCATCCTTACAGCTACGTTTTGGATTATATCCGTCGCCTCTGGATCATTTTACGTTACACATACTCAAATAAGCGTTTTGTATGCTATTATACTTATACTGTCATGCTCAGTGATCTCAATCGCGTCATACACAAAGATTTTTCGCACTCTTAGTCATTATCAGGCTGAAGTACAAGATCAAACAACTGCACTAAACATGGAAAGATACAGGAAGGCAGTAAGCAGTGCACTGTGGGTGCAGTTAACATTAGTTGTTTGTTATGCACCAAAACTTATAATTCTGGTTGTGAAGATTTATAGAAAAAAAACTTATTCTTCACATGTACTCGTTATTAATGGGATTACAAGTATTTTAACATATTTCAACTCCACTTTGAACCCGTTTCTTTACTGCTGGAAAATCAAAGAAGTAACACAAGCAGTAAAGCAAACAGTCCGACAAGCACTCTGCTTTCCATGGACTTAGATATATTTTCTCGGAGTCGTCAGACTTGTATCAATCTGGTGTAATCTGAAGGGAAAGAGAAAAAAGATAGAATGAAACAGGGGGGAATTTTTCAGCATCTATTGCTTTAGTGTTTACCTATTTATGCTCATAAATATCAGATAAAAACACAGCCATTGATAAGTATTCTAACCTTGTCGGCAAAAACAACAATTGAAAGGTAGAATTAATATCGCCCAAACGCCGAGAGATACTATCTGTTTGACTTTCCTCCGACATTCTGTATTCTTGTTGCTTGTTTTCTTGTAAAATCAGTCGTCGCTGACAGAGCCCAACGGGAAGTCTAAAAAACGCGGGAAATTGGCCGTCGCGGTTTCCAAGATGGCTTTCTTTTTGAGGATAGATCGTTTGCCCGAAGGGCAAAAACAGTAAGATAGAATTAACACATATCGAACATTCTAAAATAGATTTTAAGATCACAACCAGCTGCTGCTGATATGAGACTGAGTAAAATTAAGGAGGATGGAATAATGAATAAACATTGAAATGGTTTTCTAAGGTTGTGATGGTTTAGTCAAGTAACATATTGCACCTGTCATGGTTCCTTTTATAATTTCTGATCAGATGCGACAAGAGGAGGAGAAATACCTGGGCGATGTTTCCAAATGGTAAAACAAAACGTTAAACATTTTCTTAAAAGTGCTTGACATCTCGAGCCATATGTTATTCTTCGCGTGGCATGAACATTTTGCGGGAGTTTTATCCATGTCCGTCTCTACATGACGGACATTCCGAATAAAAAATGATTCATTCGATTCTCGGTTTCATCGGTGAAACATCAGCCTGAGGGCGGATGTTCTACTGCAAGGAGAGAAAGGAAGAAAGAAGGAATAAATAATTTGGTTTCCTTTTTCGTTTTGTTTTATGTGGAAAGTTTTTGTTGACGTTGACGGCCATAAGCGTGGACAGACTTCTCGCTCTGTTGTTGGGAATAAGATACAGACAAATAGTAACTTTAAAGCCCTTATGCATCATTACAGCTACGTTTTGGATTTTATCCGTCGCCGCTAAATCATTTTCCATTTCACATACTCGAATAACCATTTGGTATAGTATTATACTTAAACCGTCATGCTCAGTGATCTCAATCGCCTCATACAGAAATATATTTTGCAGTCTTAGACAACATCAGGCTCAAGTACAAAATCATGTTCTACAACAGCCGAGCCTAACAACTGCACTGAACATGGCAAGGTACAGGAAGGTAGTGAGCAGTGCACTGTGGGTGCAGTTAGCATTAGTTGTTTGTTATGCACCAAAATTTACAATGCTGGTTTTGATCACTTATAGAAAAACCTATTCTTCACGGGTAGTCTATATTGATAGATTTAAAAGTATTTTTAGGTATTTTAACTCCACTTTGAACCGTCTCTTTACTGCTGGAAAGTCAGAGAGGTGAGACAAGCAGTAAAGCAGACAAACCGACAAGCACTTTGCTTTCCATGGACTTAGATATATTTTCTCGGAGACTTGTATTAGTGGGGCGTAATTTGAAGGGAAAGAGAAAAGAACATAGAATGAAACAAACACCATTTTTTAGCAGCTTTTGTGTTCTAGATGCTTTAGTGTTTGTCTTATCATGCTGATAAATATCAGATAAAACAGAGTACCATGATTCAGTATTGTAACCCCGCCGGAGAAAAGGAAAGTTGAAAGGCAGAATTAATATTACCCAGATGCCGAGAGGTGTTATCTTTTCGATTTTCCTCAGGTGTACTGTATCGCAGGGCCTTCACGAACTCGCTGCTCATTTTCTTGCCAAATCCTAAGGCTGTCTTCATGAAAATTAATCTGAACTGCTCCGAGGGATCGTGGCGGGAAAAGGTTATGAATCACGCTCCACGGATATCACCGAAAAATGCATGGTAATTTATGTAAGAATGTTAACAGCCATGAAGCTCGGCTTAGGAGACCACTGAAGGATCGGAGCGTTTGACGATTCTAAACCAAGATGGCCATCAGATTTCCTGTTTTCTTTTTCAAACCGAGCTCATTACCTGAGACAAAAACAAATGTTTTGGCGCCTGTTCTCAAACATCCCTACTGAAAACTGCTAAGAACTTATTATAAACCGACATAAATAAATTGATCTCCCAATGAGAGAGCCTTTCAAATAGGTAGTAAAATTATGGATCTAAAAAAAAATTCAGCGTTTTAGTATCGCTTGCATCTCAAAAAATTTTGCCTGAATTCTTCAAACTAGCTATTTCCCGTACTCCCTGACCAATCAGCGTCCTTCACTGGGATCGTCTCTCATTGGTTAACTCTTCTCAAACTAAAACTAAATTCTACAAATTTTCTTCACTGTAAAAGCAACTCTGTAAGTCAATGGAGAGGAGATCAGTTTGGACTCTTTGGGTGACCTTGCCGCCTCAATTAACTTTCAAAGACTTCAATTTTTTTTTAAAATGAAAAAAATTCGTCTAAATTGGAATTACATTTATTAGTGATAATTTTGGCGTATTTGAAGTATTGATTAGATTTTCCCAATCAAACTCCTGATTTAAAAGGTTTTCCTGAGCTCGCCCCTCTTCAAACCAACATTCTCTATGAGACAAGAACAAAACATTATTCAAACGGAACACAAGAGTTAATGGAATGTGTATCCTGTGCTTCCAATTTAGTGGGTTGATAGAAAAAAAAACCCTTTTTAACACTGTTCCCATAACAAAATTCAGTACAATTTGTGACGACTTAAAAAGCACTTTCTTGTGCTGTAACACTTGTCACTTTGTAGAGAAGGTTATCAATTGTCTCATAAATGAAAAAGAGGCGTAAACCTGAGATTATTGAAAAAAGGCCTTACTCTAGCTTCCTTAGGCCATTTTAAAACTTTTTTGGCCAATTTTTCTAATACAAATCATCACTTTGGAAAAGAGGGGATCATGTGCACCTAAAGACCTCACCCCCCTGAACACGCCCATTATGTAATCTGACTAAGACAACGTACAATGTCAATCAAAGTCAAGCGCCATTTTCCCGCGCTTAGTCCTATCCTATCTTTATGTGTTCTTAAAGAAAGATGTTTTTTTATGCGTTCTTTACGCCTGGAATTAGCGGGCCTCGTTTTCAGTTTCACTGGGCCTCGATTGGGAGTAGAATCTTTGATCAAGTAATGATTAAGGCTGAGGGAGATTTAACACTTCTAAGTCCTTCAAAGCCCGCCAGAAAACGAAGAGATTTTTCCAGGTACCGGTATTAATTTGAATTAAAAAATCAGTAAGGTGCTAGTCAAGAAATAATACCACGCGATCTAAATTAATTATGTGCTTACTAAGAACGTTTTGCATAATTATCATCTGATCGAAGGCCAAAGTTCTCCAATAAATTTAGCCATCGGTACTTAGAGCAATTATCGGTGAAATTAGAGTTTCTAAACGTGTGTTGTATGAAATCAACCAGCCCTAGGTTCTCTTTAGACCATATCAAATTCTATGATCAGCAAGACGGCTGGCCAGATCTCATTTTAATTTTTCCGGCTTGCGGTTTTTTCAGTTCCACCTGTCGCTCTCAAAACTGAAAGAAAATGGAGAAGTTTGCCTCATTATTTATTTATCAAACACCCTGGATTCCATGAGAAACATGGCAGCTAGATCTACCTCAGACAAAACAACTCTCCTACTTTTTACAAAAGACCAAGAAGAAAACGCTGAAAAGCTACGGACAGTTTTAGAAAGCGAGGGTGAAGTATTTGTACTGGATCTTGCTGATATTGCTATTCGTGGACTCTCGCTTAAAGACGAAATCCGCACAGGTTGTGACTGCACTGTTTTGATTTGCTCTTCTGAAGCGACGCGGCTTATTAACGAGGAAGAATCCTACGTTTTTGTTACAAAAGGCGGACAGGAAGTAAACTTCGATGGGAAAGTGATCAGCAATGTTCTCAAGGAAGACGATGGAAAGTTACGTCGTAAAATAATTCCGGTATCTTTCGTGGAACTTCCTTCGGTTTTACACGGAGCGGGTACAAGGCGTAAGGATCGACAAAGTGCGATTTCATTTGAAATAAACCAAGGAGAGGTCACAGAAGTAATGTTGGAAGGTGATATCTTACAATCATTGATTGATGCTATTAAGACGGTCTATAAATGATTCGAAATACGACGAAATGTTAAGCAAGTGTTTCTTTTTAAGGTCCTGTTGTGCATTTAAATAAATCAGCGGAGGATTTCTGGTGAAGAAAATGAAAGGATGATCGCGTAAATATTTATAATGTAGAAACGAGTGTATCTTAAAGATAGCGATTGCTGCGCTTAGTTTAGCGGGTAATGTCAACCAGAAGGCTAGTGGAGATTGGAAAAATAGAACAGCTTTATTGAGAAGTTTGTAAGCATTTTTCATGAACACAACAATAAGCAGGGATTTTATTAACGCAACAATAAACAGGAACAATAACATTAACAGCTGACAATATGCAGATTTCACAAGTTTAGCAAACAAAACGAACTTTGAATAACTGTAACTTCGATAATTGTGGAAATATCTCTATAGCAGAAATCAGAGATCCCAACATTTAATATATCAGTAATTTTCACTCTCCATTGCAACTGAAATAAATTTAATAAACGGTTTGCTTTCTTTCACCAGAAGTTGTTATTCGAAGTTCTTTTCAATCCGCTGATGACCAGGGAAAAGCGACAGAGAGGAGGCTGAAAACAAGCCTTCCTCGCCCCAGTTCCTTCCTTCGTGTTCGCTACAGCACTCGCATGACACTGAGCTTAGACATCAACAATAGGCCATTTTACAGTTGTGTACTTAAATGCCAAGCCTTTGATTTGGAGTGAGGCTGAAGGTGACCTTGTTGTGATAAAGACCAGTATCTGGTTAGCTAACAAGGCAATTTACATTTGAAAAGCAGCAAGGTTTCTATCATAACAAGGTCACCCTTAACATCACTCCTGTTAAAAGGCTTAGAAACCAAACACGTAATATTGTCTTACATGTCACGTACGCTTTTGTCTTCAAATAGATTCCACAGGAAGTAGTAGAGAAAGAAAAGAAGAAAAAAGCTTTAGAACTGATAGAAAAAAAATTATAACCTAGCAAACAAAATAGGAAAATTAGGATGCAGAAATAAGTAAATATATATTTGAATAAACAAATGAATGATTAAGAAAAATTAACGGATTCGCAGAGAAATGAGTAAATGGAAAAATAATCCTCACCTTGCGTTTCTAAACGAAAAATACCGAGGAACTCGGCAACACTTTATGATTAGGAAAGAAACTAAACTATGTGATTAAAGAATTATTTTTGTGAGAAGTACTCAGTCTAGCTTATTTCCCTGATACACAGCTACTCCTACGTGTGCCAATATCCCTCTGCTCCGTCCATTATCGAGGGTCTTAGAATTATCATTCCTCTTGTGGTGTGAAGCAGCAATATGTGATAACTGCGTTTATATATTACTCTGAGGGCAACGTGCTTCTACACATTTAGTCAACATCAGAATATTTACCACATGACAGTGCTCTCCCGAGTCCTTTATTGTGCGTAACAAAGGTCGTATAAACTAAACTGCCATATATTTATCCTTTAATGAAAGAAAACTATTTCCTACAGGAAAGCGGCGAAATTGCTCCGACATACCCCTCTCCCGATAAAAAGGGGCTCGGGTGACGCCCTTCCGACATCCGGGTGGGGGAGCAGAGATCTTTTTCAAGCGTGTTAGATAGGTGCCGATAATCTAATTAAAATCTTAATTATAACATTTATGACTTTTATTTCTTATTTTGTCGGTAACGTGTTCAGCAATTTCAGAGTTTGGACCGCAGCTTCTTAGAATTCTTCACGTTCTTCAGGAAATAAAATCGGTGTCACGCCCGACATTCTTCTGATGTTCCGAAAAAGGAATGTGTTATACATCCGTCTCTTCGGTATTCCGCTTTCAAAAGAAAGAGATTTTATTACTCATTTGAAAAAGTATTGTTTTCCAGTGGGCACTGAAGGGTGCAAAATAATAAAGTCAATTCTGTCTCGCAATTGGTTGATGCGTTAATTAATGAGGTATTTTCGTGATGAATGGATTAAGCGCGCTTTGTCTGGAAGCATGATTTAATGCCAACAGCTTCGGCGAAGAAAACATCAGATCGAGTGTTCGTTGCTGAAATTCGTAAGAAATGGCTGTAATTTTGGAGACATTGAGGCTTCGACATCTTTTAGCGTTTGCACTTCTCTTGGTGGGAATTCTGGCGACCTTTTTCGCTGTAGGAGGAAAAATCGGTGAGTGTTGTTAAATCAATTTTGATTTACCGTCATAATATGCGAATTATGTAGCGAAGCCTTGTCAAATCCAAGAGAGAATTCTACACTCAGTCAGAATTTTGTGACTCAAGACGCTTCTATCAGTAGTTAGAAATCGAGATAGCGTATACAAAAGAGCAATTAAGAGGAACAGTGAAACACATGTCAAATAATGTATCGAATTGAAAATTCGAGAGTTATTACTGAGAGCGATTCTATCACAAGTGGTCATTCATCAAATATAGACTTGATGCGTGTACACAAACTTACAGTTGATATTTAGTCTAATATCGTGGCAAGAACACTGAACAAGAGATTCAAAGAAGCGAAGTGAACCTGAACTTTACTGAGGCTCGGAAAGTGATCCTGAAACATTTCTGAAGTGGATTTATCTGCGAATTACATTTATGCATGTAATCGAGCTATGCGTAAAAGTTGTCTTTTAAAATGACCCAATTTGAAATATTGTTGTCATTCAAACATATTCATCGTCAGTTCTTGCGTTCACTTTCCCATGGAAAGTCATGAAGTTTTCCATAAGTCAAAGTTGGAGGTTACCACCTGGGTATTTTAAGAACAGTAAACAACAAAATGAAAGATCAAGTTTATTGCAAAGCATTTTGTTTTTAGCTAATTTAATTATTGTTTTGATAACAATTTAGATATTTAATTGTTTTGTTTTGGTTGTAGCGCTGTAACTTTTGGCTGCATTGGCTCTTTATGATACACACTATAACTTGATGAGCATTCGATGAAAAAAAAATTATTAATTTTGTGCTGACTTCAATTATTTATTATTTTTAGTAACCATGTGTGATAACTGAAAATGAAAATTAGGACAGCTATTGCATTAGAGTTGCAGCGGATATGTGTTATTTATTGTATATAGTTGTTCATGCATGCTATATTATAATTGTCTGGGTGGTTGTTGAATAATTCAATTCTATTCAATAGCACTTGCAAAATCATTCTTATTTTGACATGTTGAGAAAAGATGCCTTGATTGATTTGAAGATGCATGTAGAAATGATCCTTGTAGTTGATGCTGTACTTTAAGAAATTGCATACAGAAAATAAAACCAAAAAAATTCAGGTTTTGACCTGATTCAAAACTGTTCCTCTCAGATACTAGTTTGATGCTACTTGAAACTGAGCCGTAAAGCCAACTGTTGACTGGAGTGAGGCAAAGATTAAGTGGGCTCTTCATTCTGCAAATTTTTGTGTTGCCAAAATTCTTATCTGAATTTGGTTGTATTCTGTATTATAAAATATATGTAGCTTGATATAATGGTATACTCTGCAATAGTTGAATCAGGCTCACAAATTTATATGTTAAAATTTCATTATTTATTTCATGAACATTAACTGTGTGTGCTTATTCAATGTGCTTGATATACCTGTACTTAACCCTTTACCCTTCCACTTCAAAGATCTTGTTGATAATCCTCCTTACTGTGTGCTATACAATTTTTATTATTTTAGCTTGGAGAATTTGGTATCAGATCAACTAATCATCTTCTAATTGATATTTTTCTTTATTCTTATCACTTGTCTGCTTGATGTGGTATTGATATTGTTATGAGAAAATCTGTTTTGGTCACTAATAAGGGTTGAAAGTTTAAGATATAGTATTTCCTAGTTTTATCCCACTTAACAAAAATTGCATGAAAGTGGTTCAAATACTGTAAATATGTCATGAATGACATGGAAAAATCTCTTTTGCTGTTAAAATCTTTATTTCATATTTTCTGGTTCTCCTACAATTTTTGCTGCTTTGAATGGAGGACTCACATCTACACTGTAGTACTGCAAATAAATTTGGAAAAACTACTCCACTGACATCCTGATCCCTACTGTTTTTTACACGTTTTCTATGGTACTTGCAAGGAAAATTTGTTTAGCAATCAAGATTTTTTTGAGGTCGTGATTATTTAATTCATTCTCATGATCTAAATGTTTGAATCAAGGGATCACTCTTGGGATGGAAAGGGTCAAGGGTTATAAAAATAAGTTACTATAATGAATTGTTATTAGCAATTGATTTGAATTTTTTTAATTTACCTCTTTACAGCTCCAGCACCCACAAGTGCTGTTTCTCATATAGCAACTATCTGTATTGGAAAAATTGGAAATTTTGATACATTTTATGATCCAAGACATTGTGACAGGCTCAATAACATTAAAGAAGCTGAGACAGATCCACGAGGCATCACACCAGACCAGATTGTGTTTGCCATTAGATTTCCCTTCCCTGGTCAATCAATGTCTCGCTGGTTCCAGTTTGTAGCAACATCAATCAGATTGGATATTGAATATAGGCCAGAATTTAAATATGATGATCGTCAAGGTACGTTAAAGGGACACCTTTGTGTAAGGTTGTTTTAAAATTTGTTTTCTCAAGAGTGGTATTTTTACAGCTGTTCCTTAAAAGGAACAAAGTATTTGTTTATGGTGACATTTCATGGACTATGGACTAATTATCATAATTAATAATTAAGATTTAGTGTTCTTCCAAAGAAATGTGGTAGGAATGGAATTGAATTGTGACAAATATTTATGGAGCCTTCAAGGATATACACCACTTTTTTGAAATGTGATTTTGTTATATTTGGCTGCTCTGCGATGACTAATATGTACCAATCACCTCTGAGCTAGCCAATCAGCATGTTTAAAATGCATAATATTTACCTGTGTGGTATATAATAATTTTGTTCATGTGAAATTTTGTTACTTTGGCTGCTCAGAGGAGATTATTGCCTGTCAATCAGTTCCGAACTAGCTCCAATCAGAGTGGGCAAAGACAACTTTTCACCCATGTTTGTGCATCTGAATGCAAAATAGAGCTCTGGGCTTAGAAATTAATAGGAGAAACTTGGTTGAAGAAAACTGTAAAGTTCTTTTTTTTTGTGAATCTTTTTAGGCAAAGCACCAACATTAACTTTTGAGGCCCATCTAGGATATCTGTCAAACAGTTCTGGTGAAGGTCGATGGGAACTCCTGGCAGAGGCAACGGAAAACAGGTCTCTTGTCTGCAACTTCACAAGATCAAAGGTAAAGTTTTGCTTTTGATGCATTGACCCCTTTGAGTGATAAGCATTTACTTTCTCCTGACAATTTCGCCCCTGAATTACACATGAAGGTTACAACAATAGAACTGATCAACAATTAAAAAGCTTTTGATTATAAACCTTAGCACCTTTGGAATTGTATAGAGATCCAGTATGAAGAATGTACATACCAATGTTGTGGTGTAATGGGTGAATAGTGACTAGTTAGTGCAAACAAAAATTCTAATCTCTACTTGATTCTGATGTTTGCACACTTATGAACTGATTCTTTTTTAGTATTCTACCTCGACCTACTAACTCCTCCTTCAAATACACATGACTAGTATTCTTGTAACTGTGATCTTTGGAGAAGCAGGGAAGGCACAATGGCAAGAGTGCTCACCTGCCCACCAATGTGGTCTGGGTTCATTTCCTTAGCCTGGTGTCAAATGTGGGTTGAGTCTGTTGTTGGTTCCTGTCCTTGCTACAAGGGTTTTCTCCAAGTCCTTCCATTTTCCCCTTCCTGCAATTCAAACTGGAAACAGTGGCACTGATTAGAGCTAAATGTATCTCGAAGAATATCCACTGCTATATGTAAATTCCATTTTGATGTGAGTTTCCTGTGGACATAAGCCAAAGCATAAATTAATAACAATTTTTTTAAAATTGTTTTGTTTATCTGTAGACTGGAGGTGATGATGGGTATTATGATTGTGAAGAAATCCCATTCTTTGAGATAGGATCTGTCCACTATGATGAATACTTAGTAAACATAAAACTGCCATATGCTCGTCATTCAAATGAAAGGATTGGACTTGTCTCCGAGATCAACTTTGTGGTGAGTAAAAGGAGTATCATCCTTTGACCTCTCTGAGTGACTGGCATCTAATTTCTCCTTACAATATCACCCCTGAATCAAGCATTAAGGTCATGAGAGTAAAGGAAATGATCACCAACTCAAGAAGCTCTTGATTGTGAAACAAATTCTCCTTACTAGCAACTTCAGGAATGAATGGAGAGCAGTACTAAGAATGTGGATCTTGATGTTAGATTGTTAGAGGTTGAGTTGAATTCAATTCTTAAGGGTTGGCGAATTGATACTTTGCAGAATCCCCTATTTTGCATATTTTTTTGCTCTTCTCATCACTTGGCTGTGTGATATTATTTTGATAATGTCAGTCATTTTGATAATGTCAATGTTTTAATACATTTTTTTTGTTCACTCCTCACAGAGAGTGAAACGGTTATAAGCATTAACATGTACTTGTAATATTATACACACAGTTTTATCTACACACAGTTGTATCTACACACAGTTGTATCTCAATATTACATATAATATTTTGAGCAATATACACACAATTGTATCTAGATCAATTTTTGTCCGAGATGCTCATGTGTGCATTTACAGTACAAGTATATAAGGTGACTGTGTTATTTTAAATTGGTAGGAAATTCACCAAAATGGAGGATTTACTAAAGTCTGGTTCACAGTGAAGACTGTTGTGGGACCAATTACAATTCTTATCCTCCTCTGGTTTGCAAAGCGACTGAAGCAATTGAGAAGAGACCCAGTTCTTCTTGAAAAGTA